>NW_017265141.1:1616047-1790683 GCF_001638985.1 Phycomyces blakesleeanus NRRL 1555(-)
TTTTTAAAAAAAAAAAAAAAGCCCCCCCCCCCCCCCCCCCCCCCCCCCCCCCCAAAAAAAAAAAAAAAAAAAAAGAGAGAGAGAGAGAAAAGAACATTTCTCCAAGAAATAGACAGTTTTCTAATACAAGTTATAGAGATATTAAGCCTGATAATATCTTGATTGACAAAGATGGTCATGTCAAGCTTTCCGATTTTGGTCTCTCAACCGGTTTCCACAAAACTCACGATTCTCAATATTACCAAAGACTATTGGAAGGTGCCCAAAACAACGGTGGCACTGAAAGTATCAATCTCAATATCCTAAGCACTAAAGAAAAGATTGCTACATGGAAAAAAAACAGACGTGCATTGGCATACTCAACAGTTGGTACGCCCGATTATATTGCACCCGAAATCTTCTTGCAGCGTGGATATGGACAAGAATGCGACTGGTGGTCTTTGGGAGCAATTATGTTTGAGTGCCTGTGTGGTTACCCACCTTTCTGCTCAGAGAACCCACACGAAACCTACCGAAAGATTATGAACTGGCGCGATACTCTTCAGTTCCCAGAAGACCAACCTATCAGCCGTGAAGCAGAGGACCTTATCCGAAGGTAGGATTAAATAATCTAGCATTTGGTGAATCATTAAACGATAAATGTTAAACAAATACGCATTTCGGTGTGTGTATATATTATATATATATATCTTTTAGGCTCATTTGCGATCCAGAACATCGTATCGGTCGCAATGGTGCTAATGAGACAAAATCACATCCTTTCTTCTATGGTGTAAATTGGGATACAATTCGGTCAGAACCTTCTCCTCATGTTCCTCAACTCAAGAGCATTACCGACACAAGCTACTTCCCAACAGAAGAGCTTGAGAATGTGCCCGAAGTGGTTGACAATAATCCTAGTGGTAAATATACTACTTCATGTCCTTTTATATACATAGATATAAGAATCTCAACTCACATTACATCACTATAGGATACCATACAGATGCTGTGAATGCTCAAAAGGATCTTGCCTTTGTTGGATACACTTACAAACGATTCGATTATTTGACAAAAAAGAATATCTTGTAGTTTCTTTTACTTTTTCCTATTCATATTCCTATTCTTCTACTTCATTCTTTTTTTTTATACTTCTTTAAAACACGCACCCTTTCTGTCCACCCAAAAAAGGGAATTGTCGTACTTTGAATTATCTTGCTCTGATGACATAGCCTGGTGGCCCTCTTTATGCAATTTTACTGCAGAACAACCCCCATCTTGTCTTTTTGTTCAACATGAGTCTGAAATGTATACTAGAGCCTCATTACCCAGTACCAGCTCCCCTTCTGTCAATATTAGTCGGAAGACTTCCTCAAGTCTCAACGTCTATACAAGACGTTACGGATGAAGTCTCGACTGGATCAGGAAGACTCGATGGCAGAGATGATCAGGGCAAGTTGTGTCATATCATTCTTACTCCACATCCCAACCATCAGTTTCTAATCAACACAGCCTACAGGAGATAGCTGGGAGAAAGACTGGGGATGGGCTGTTGAAGACGTAGGTTTTCAGTTTTTTTTTGGCTGACTGTGTACTTGAATAAAATCAAGTTTTGCCTTTGTTTTTGCTTTTGCTTCTTTTATATATATATATTTATTATTACTCTTGTAAAATAACATTAGGAGCCCAAACCAAAGCTAGACAAACAAAGTCCAGTCGATCTTGGTACCGAAACTCAGGGCCTGGCACCTACAAAGGAATCGTATCTTGTATCCGCATCGGCAGGAGGTCGTCACCTTGTCCTTGCTTACAAGACTAAATTTGTAATGGTAGAAGCCAACGAGAATGAGGGTGAATATGCTGCTACAGGGCAGGGATCTGGCTGTGAGTCTGCTGGGTAAGTACATATGTGAAAGGCTAAGATGAGGAAAAAGGAAACAAAAACAAAAGAGAGAGAGAGAGAGAGCGAGAAAAGGGCAGACGATGTCTTTATTATTCTCAATCCCTATTGAGTATATTTGAATATCTTTTCTCGTCATGAGGGAGAGCATCACCGCCATTCTATGTCTGCCACGGTTTGTGCCATCGATACGAAGAAAGTAAGTGAGGATTCCTTGTAAAAGACTTGGCTGTTCATAATCGATTGCAGTGAGATATATGTGATGGTTGGTTACAATACTGGATGGTTACGTATCTTTTCAGAGGTGATATACAAAAAAAAACATAGAGGTCTGCATCAAGAATGTAAATAATTAATCAATTAATCCTTCTCTGGATTGGAATCTTGTATTAGTCCGGCGTCTTGTTAATGGCTCAACTATTGGAAATGGCCCCCATATTAACTATTAAGCTACGCACACCGCCACCAATTTTCAAAGTATCATTCCAAAAGGACATTAACGAAGAAGATGAAGAAATTACTTTGTTATTTGAATCGAACAAAGTGGTCAGTATTGATGGACATAGTTTGTGGACGGCACTCAGGGCATCTGACAGAGATGGCACATCAGGTAGATTAATGGTACAATAACTTGATATAATATATAAATTCTCACTATTTTCATTTATATATATATAGACGGATCAAGATCCTTCACCTACAAAAAATGGGAGTTTCAACAGCAAGAAGGCATCCGAGATGTTGTCAGCCTTGGACCTTCTCCAGGATATGCACAGCACCCCCTCGTGGATCAACATTCAAGTCTATCAACGCGCGTGTTCTGCACACCTGCCACGGCTCGTTTTGTTGCGGTTGGAAATCAGCCAATGTTATCTTTCTATTCTACTCGAGAGTCCACCCGGCCACTCATGTCTGCTGTATCTATGGCCAGTTACATGGTCTCACGTGTTGCCACGCCTGTCTTTTCGTTCGCAAAATCATGGTGGGGTGGCAGCCAAGGCGGAGGAGGGTCAACGGCCACTTCAAATGCGTCTTCTCGGTCAGGTTCCCCCTCTCCTTACCAGGATGCAGCCACTCTAGCGGCCAGTATTGAGCCCGCAACTCCCATCCAATCGTCTGTTTCTTTTGCAGATCCATACCGCCGTATAACACAGATTAGCCTTTCCCCTGCATATTCAAGTTCACAGCGTCACCGCCTAGCTGTTACAAGCGACGTGTTAGGACGAGTCATCTTGTGGGATGTTGTGGAAGCCGAGATGATCCGGATGTGGAAAGGCGTGCGAGACGCGACATGTGGTTGGCTTGAGGTCTTTGAAGGCGATTTGGCAAATAGTACAGGAAGACAGATGAAGAGTGGTCCTGCGCGGATTTTGCTCTTTCTTGTTATTTATTCATCTCGGAGAGGGTTACTCAAAGTATTCCAGATGCGACACGGTAGACAAGTCGGTGTTTTTCATCTTGGGCCAGACTGGCATTTAGTTCCTTGCGGCGGAGAGCCACTTGGCAGCAGTATGGTCAGTATTGAGCGGAGGAGAATGGCGATGCAAGATGGAGAAGGCGAGTGCGGCGAACTGTCAAAATGTCTCTTAATCGGACCAGGCGGAGAAGTGCGCAACGTGGGAATGATGATGAAGTACACCTAATTTGCTGTACGATCTCTCCATATCCCCTTCTTTTTGCTATATTTTCATGTTTAATACATATATTTGATAAATAGGCCTCGTATTTCAATAGATATATATGTAGCCACAAAATAACATCTTTCTTTAAATAATAATAATAATAATACTAATAAAATAAAGTACGTGAATAAATGCCATATATCAGCCAAGCTTTTGATTTGGACAAAAAAAAAGGATGAATTAAGTATTAGTAATAGAAAAGAAGAAGAAGAGAAATAGATGTTGCCAATTTGATGGTGTAGTGGTATGCATTGAATGGTGTATTTTTGAGATCTTACAAGGCTTACTAGTAAATTCGCGGTCTAATACATTCAAATAGCCAAGATTTGATAGATTTTTTTTTGATTAAGTGCCATAATATGAAACAGTCTGGCTGTAATACCTCCCCTGTGATAATGTCAGTAGAGAAGAAACAATCAGTGGAAAATTCCTAGCAAGACATCACACCTTATTATTGTTAAACAATAAAAGAAAAGTAAAACATACACTTTAAATAGACTTTCTGTTTATTAATATTATTAAGAGAAAATAATAATGAAGAGAGGGGGGTCATTGTTGTATTACTTGAAACTTGTGGTGAGCTGGCTGATTGAGAGCTCTATGAGCAATATTTTACTACTTTGCCATTTGAAATGTGTACCAATTGAGATTTATATAATGCAGTACACTTAATACGACAGTGCGATAGTTTCTTTTATTTATATTAAGATTCATATTTGATATATATATATATACATATTGTTCAGTGCCAAGAAGAAAGAAAGAAGCAAAGTGAGCTAGTTGAGAGCAAAAATCATTGCATTTAAGAGCACAATAAAGACTGTGTATTTCAGCGTGCTTCTCATTGTACAGCCATCACTAGAGATCGACTCAGAGGTAGAGGAGCCTGTGGGTAGAGGAGTGTCTGTGCTTGTTGACTGAACCAAAGAGATGGATGAGACAATGCTTGTTGTTTTAGAGGAGAAGCATTTGGAAGACATCTCCATACTTTTTGTGTGTGTGTTTACCGAGGGAACTGCTGGGACAGTGGGAACTGCTGGGACAGACGGAACTGCTGGCACTGAGGGAACTTCCGGTCCATTGGGGATTGGAGGAATAGGTGGAATAGGTGGAATAGGTGGAATTGGAGGGATAGGAGGGATAGACGGAATTGGAGGAATTGGAGGAATTGGAGGGATAGGTGGAGCTTCAACACCTTGACGAGGAGATATGTGCTTCTTTGGAGTAGCTTCTTTGGAAGGATTCACCAGCTGAGTGTGCGAGGATCCAGAAGATCCTATGGTTATGTCCTTAGTTTTATGTCTCAAAAATAATACATACTTACCTTCTGTGCTTTGGCCGAGTGCCAAAAATACAAGCAATCCGAGAAAGATGGTAATGTTCTTCATGAAGAGAGTAGTTTTCCAACTTTATCCTAAATGAACTGTATTTATATCAGGCCAGAGACATGCTCTATAGATATATATATATAAAACTATAGAGCTGTTTATCATTCATTTATTCATTCATTTTGTATTTTTTGTTTTGTTTTAGCGCCTCTTGGCTTTTATGCTTTAATGGGCTTTGGGATCAAATGTCTTAAATGAATTTTGACTTGACTTATTTTTTTTTCTCTGTCCAGAGAAGACAAAAAAAAATTTGCACGTACAAGTTAATCAGCCAATCAAAATGATTAATTCGTTTGAATAAAACACAGACACAAACAAGTCCATGGATCTTTCTTTCTTTCTCTTCCTTCCGGTTTAACCTACCTTAACTTTTTGGAAAAACCAACAATGGAGAACTCTGAGGGTAGATTTGTCGATCTTTACGTCCCCCGCAAATGGTACGACTAGCAACCTTTTACTTCCTTTCCCCACTTTGCCATACCATCATTCAAACATTCTGTCATTCTGCCTTAGCTCGGCCACCAACCGCCTCATCACTGCCAAGGACCACTCTTCCATCCAGCTCAACGTTGCCAACGTTGATGCCGAAGGTCGCTCCACCAAGTCCTTTGCCACCTACGCTCTCTGCGGCTTTGTCCGTAAGAACGCCGAGGCTGATGACTCCCTTAACCGTCTCGCCACCCAGGATGGTTGTAAGTTAACATAAAATATGATTATAATTCAGCCAAAAATAGTAATTAATTTTGTGTCTGTGGCTGTGGCTGTCAATTAACAATTTTTTTTTCTTATAAATTTCTTCCACCTTTTCTACCTTTCTATGTATGTAGACTTGAAGAGCGTCTGGTCTTACCAGCTCTAAGGAAAATAGTTTAAGAAGTTCTGCCCCATTGTCATGTTCACCCTTCATGATAAGAGATCTTTAATATATTATGATTTTTATATATTCTATTTTCTATTTTTTTTTTTTTTATATTCTTACAAAAAATAAAGAACAAGAGCGCACTCCGTCGATGTAAAGATCGAATAAAAATGGACAACCTTAGAATATGGCTTTTATCACGTGTACAAGTCTCCCAAAGACTAAAAATAATAATTATTATAATAATTATTATAATCAAAGCTTAAGAAACTACTTCTTCTTGTCTGTTAAATATGAACTCTAGTCAGGACAGCTTTCAAAACGATTTGATTTGCCCTTCTATTGGGATTAAAAGACCATGTTTAGACCTAGACCCAGAGTTGAATTCTGTTAAGCGATCTAATCTCGATTGTGGATCCCAAAAAAATGATCCTGATCTAGATCTTAATTCAAAAGATTCCTTTGAAGACGATCTCCAAAAGGCCATAAAACTATCAACAGCCAATCTAAAGGAGGAAAGATCGTGCCCTGTATGCGATATTAAGATGAAGCTAGACGATAAGGCAATGGATATTCATGTGAACAACTGCCTGGATAAACAGCTTTCAGAAACTCTTTCTCAAGACGACTCATCTAAAGTAGTAAAGGTAGACCCAGCCAAAAGTTCCACTATTTCTTGGACCGATCTACTGATGCAACCCAAGCAGAAAGAAATCAAAGTTGCTGGTAGTATCATGTCACTTGGAAGGGATAAGAATAGTGTCCGCAGCACTCCTTCGAAGGAATCGAATATTAAGAAAGAAAGACAATGCCCGGCCTACAAATGGATGAGAGGTACTGTTTGTTTATCTTACGACTTAAATGGTCATGTATACATATTAAGGTATTTAATTCAATAAGTATATCAGATACACCCTATTTAGTAGATGCATTTTCATTTGGGAAGGTCAATGGCTGCGAAGGGTATTTCTTGACCCATTACCACGCCGATCATTATATGGGTCTCACTAAATCATGGGCGCACGGACCAATATATTGCTCCAAAGTCACTGCCAATCTGGTGAAAATGAAGCTCAAGGTTGATCCGAGCTATATTGTTGTGATTCCTATGGATGTTCCCTTTGTTGTGGATAAAGATACGACGGTAGTACTTGTGGATGCAAACCACTGCCCAGGATCTGTATTGTTCCTTTTTACTATCAAAAAGAAGGGACGGACATTACGGCACCTACACACTGGCGATTTTCGGGCTAATCCTCGAATGTGCCTTCATCCTCATATCCGACAACCAGATAACCCACCTATCGACTGTCTCTATCTCGACACAACATATATGGCACCCAATCATATTTTCCCAGCTCAACAAGAATGTATCAATGTTGTGTCTGATCTAGTGGAAGAGCACGTGAAACTAGAGAAACATGGTGCTCCTCTGACTAAGCTTGATATGTGGTTATCGTTTACTAAAAAACAAGATAACAAGAAGTTGCTGATAGTTGTTGGGACTTATACGATTGGAAAAGAACGTATATTTTATGGTAATTTTTTTTTTGCCTTGGCTTTACTGCCCACACCACTTAACTCAATCCTGTTTATTTATACTTTTATTTATTTATTAGATATTGCAAAAAGAATCAACTCCAAAATTTATGTGACGAGTGAAAAGAAGCGAATTATACTCTGTCAGGAAAACCCTGAATTGGAGACGCTTTTAACCCGAGATCAGCACGAAGCACAGGTACATGTGATTCCGTTGGGTCATATTAAACAAGAGGTTAGTAAAAAATAAAAATAAAAATAAGTAAAAGGAAAAGAGAGGTTGATATTAACTGAGAGATAACAATAGCACCTCAAACCATATCTTGCTAGCCTTGAGCCTCATTTTACATCTTTGATTGCCATTCGTCCTACGGGGTGGTCTTTTTATCCTCCGGCTGCAATCTTAACCAAAGATTTATCTTTGGAAAGTTTATTTAAACAGCCTTTTGCTGAGCCAAAGATTAAGATAAACACGGGCCCTGAAAAGGTGAAAATCTACAGCGTTCCTTACTCGGAACACTCAAGTTTTCGTGAGCTAGCAGCATTTGTGGGTAGCCTAGAGATCCGAACGATTATCCCGACAGTGAATGTCAGTAGTCTAGAGAGTAGAAACCACATGGAGTCTATTTATGGGCCATGGCAAGTTGAGAGAGCCAAGAAACCGATCAGGGTAGTACCCTATCGAGCATTGGATCATTGGTAGCTGGTACTGAAAGAATCATTGACATTTGTGCGATCGGCGGATAGAAAGGTCAGTATGGAGTGTTTCAAGTTGTGATACAAACTCTAGTTCTCATCACAATGAAAGCATGTAAACCACGACAAGAGGTTCCATATCGTGCATGGGGCGTTGCACGAACACCATGGCTTTGAAGACCAAAAATAAAATAAAATATAAATATAAATATAAGTGTAAATATAAGTGTAAATATAAGTGTAAATATAAGTAAACTGTTAGTCATGGCCATGGCCCGTGCATTGATAAAAGGAAAAGGGGTGTTGAAATGCCGATGCCGTTCAACCAAGTTTAAACCACCAGTTTCAAACGCACATTGCACACCAAGAAATCTTATGCTTCCTTTATTATAGAATAAAGAAATAAAGAAATAAAGGAAATAAAATAAGATTGAATAAGGGGGAGTTTCCGTAAGAGGAGTATAGACAAGCCAGATTTCCTTTTTCCTTTGTTTTTTAGTACTATTATGATTATCGTTATGATTATTACTATTATCTTACTACACAGAGATGGGTGGGAAATTACAAGTTGAACAAAAAAAAAAGCAAACTGCATAGTTGAACAAAGTTAAGGGAAAAAAAACACGTACATACACACACACACAAAAAAAAATTATAGTGGATTTCACTAGTTTCATCGCCTCCGCTTTCTCTCTCTTTCTCTCTCTCATGTATTCACCACAGCAAGACTTCCAACTCGAACCAACTGGTCGCTTTTCACCTCCTATGACTTCCATGGGTACGCCACATACCACAGTCGGAGCGGTCCCTGTCACACGTAATAACCGAGTGTTCAACTCTTCCAATAATTTCAGCATACACCAGAGACAAGACAGCTTTGGTGCTGCATCCATTGCAATGAGTCCACCCAATGTACCATCCAGACACAGCATGACATTTGCAGATGCAAACCAAAACTGGTTCGGAACGAGCTTAGATTCCACAAGCTCGTCATTCGGACAATCTCCCATCTTCCCCGGGCGAGATTTCATCGTATCACCTTCAACCTCTTCAGGACACTTGGAAGGCGTCAATGGTCAAGAAGAAGAAGGCCAACAGAGAAAGTATGTCCAGCTTTGATCAATAAACCAACTCACACCCACAGTCTACAGGAAATGTTTGAGAAGAGACGTCGGAGAAGAGAGTCTCACAATGCAGTCGAACGAAAGCGAAGAGACAATATCAACGAGAGGATTCATGGTAAGAGCTTATCGTTCTCTGGTCTACGAGTAGCACTGGGGTGTAGCTTAGGTAAATAATGACATTATGTAAAGAACTGTGTATGCTCTTGCCCGAACGTCTTTTGGAAACTGCACCCACAACCTCCAATGTGATGTCTGTATCTACTCACCAAGGCGGAATCAATGCCAGGGCCATCAACAAGGGTACTATCCTAAAACTCTCTGTTGATCACATCAAAGAACTTCGCGAAGAAGTATCCCGTTGCCAGCATAGAATGGCAGAGCTGGAGCAGCTTATCGAAGCTGCCAAGAGAGGCGAAATGATACCGGATATCAAACCTATCCGAGACGATTGTACGATACAAAGACACCCTCATCAGAATGAAAGCCACAAAGCTATATACCCTCAGAATAACTCACAATCAGTACATTTGATGGGCTCTGATGGTCGTAGCCATCATGAACGTATGGGATCTTTTCAGTTCCAACAACAGTTTGGAAATATGCAAATTAAAGGATCTGATGAGAATATTCAATGAATTCACAGTTTTCTTCTTCTTCTTCTTCTTATTTTTTTTTCTTTCTCTTCTTCCTTTTTATCCTTTTTTTATCCTTATCTTCTAACGTTGACTCTTTTGACCCAAAAATAGTGTACGTGCATACAAGTACATACATAACCTAAATATTCTTCAATCAAGAAAAGAAGAAAATTCCCGTCACAATATTCAAAGACAAAAAAAAACATTACAGAATATTATCAAATGTTGGTCTGTTTTCTTTTTCCTTTTCAGATAATAAAACAAGGGAACAATAACAGCTACGGAAGCATATTTTATACCCGTCTTTACAGCCCTGGTCCAGTTCTTTTTGTGCTCGTCTTTAATGGAATTTTTTTTATAAAAAAATTGATATATGACCTGGCTGTAGCCAGAAAAGAAGCAAGGTAAAGTGTACATGAATTTCAGAACCGCAGCAACAGCGTGGTTCCAAAGGTGACTCAAATTATGGTATAGTTTTCATGCATTTTAGTACGAGGACTATTTAGGATTTCACTTTGTATATCAATAACAATATGTTCCTGATGAAAATTTGGGCCGCTTAAGTAAATATGTAGACAAGTTGTGTAGTTAATTACTTACTACGACTACTATTTATACATAAAAAAGCATAATAAAGAATAAAAGGACGAGAGTAATAAATATTGATTACAAATCTTCTATTCTCAAAGAGGTCTAGATTTTGAGCATATACATATATATATAAGGCGAAACTTGTATTATTTGTTCAAGATTTCAAAACAGTCAAAATGGCTCTGAACACGGTTTTATTTGGACTTGTGTTTTTTTTTATAAATACCAAACCATAATACATCAAATAAAAGCAATGCTTACTACACAAGCCTTCAAGTACAATTTATGGTGTGTTTGATAATATAAATAATCACGCAATTATATTCTGTTAATTGATCCACTGATCATGTTTGCTGCATTTAATATGAATCATTTGGTAGACTATTTACCTGTACAAATATAATTCTTTTCAGAGAAAAAAAACTCTTTTCAATACATTAATATAGGATTTAGAGAGTACCCATTCATCTCAACAGAACTGGGATCATCGATGAAAGTTCTTTAAAGCCTCTTCTGTTATTTGAAATATGCCTTTTGATACATTCGCATTCTCTATTACACATCATCTCCAAACTTTGACAAGCAAGGATACTTCTGAAATCAATTAATACATTTTCAAAAACTGTTTTCATTAGAAGAGCGATAGATCTTGAAAGTAAATAAACAAAAGTGATGTTAAGAGCCTTACATGTGTGCTAAGTTTCTTGCGTTTACCTTGAAAGTTTGGAGCTTTTAAGCATAATTTACAAGAAGATCTCCACCATTTCGGCTATTATTCAATGCTCGATATAAAGCGCCTAAAACTCCAGTACAATACCCTTTTAAACTTGATATAAGATTTACCTTTTATACCTGTATCAGAAGCAATGGCAAGTGCTTTAATGGATTTTTACTCGTTTTTTTTGGAGGTCGGAAATATCTCTTTCAAATAATAAAACAGTAATACAGATAATCAGTTCTCTTAAAATGCATTAAGGTACTGTATATGTACTACCTTCAATTTTGCATCTTTTGTTTGCCTTTGTTTTTCATATGGACATTTCTTTTTCTCTTTCACATAAGATTTTGTTTGTCTGCAAGTGTTTTTTAATTTACCCACCGTCTTTGCTCATCTTTTCTTGAACAAGAAAAACCTATTAATAAAATCAACAACAACAGCAGCAAAATCAAATCATTATTTGATCCTTCTTGAGTTTTTCTATCAACGACTAATCTTATAATTGATTATACAAGGACCTTAAATATTTTAAAGGTGAATATTAAAAAGAAAGGTAGATGTTTATGAGAGAAGGCAGCAAAATTAACAATATTATATAGATACTACAAAGGGTAGCGATCTAGTAAACGGCCGTTTGATTTATTCGGAAATAATGAAGACTTCTAACTATATGCGTGTCCTATAGAGTACAATGAGATTACAACAAGGGATTTTATTATGTCTGTATATGCAGACGCCAGAACATAAACTACTATACAGTTAAAGTCAATATAAAATAAATAAAAATTAATCAGTTTTATTTTTATATCTGATATTTCACCACCAAAACTTGCGAAGATAGATAAAAAATATTCTATTATGGGTGGTTCAAAGTCTTGCGCACCTGGGCATTAATGCAATATGATGAGAACACAGAAAACCCCTGCTGAGAACGCATCCTTTGAGAAAGAATAGTAAACTAAAATAAATAATAAAGCAGGTAATAATATAGAATATATATATATATATATATAAAGTAAGAAAAGGTCTTCAAACAGTCAAGAATAAGTAACTAGGTGCTGACGGCAATAGAGTTGGGAACGTATTTCAACGGGAAAAATAACTTGAAGGAGGAATCCCTTTTAGAAACTCGGAAGATCCATTTATGGTTCCCGAATATACAGAAATGCCAAACAAAATCAGTCATGCTCGGCACAGCTTTAATGAGACGCAGATTAGTCGAATTGAGAGGGAACAGTAGAAATTTCGCAAATAAGAAAAAGGAAGGGATCACGGGGAACAGGTTCTCTAGACGTTTTCGTGGTTCGGGAAGCACTGGTTTATTTGTTTTTGCTTTTTTTTGCGACAGGATTTTGGTAAAAAGTTGAGAAATATTTGGCCCTGAGGTTTTTGTTCTCGTAGTTTGCAAGATAGTATGATTTGGTTAATAGCACGTAGCAATACAAATAAGCACGTCCATAAATTACACCGCGTACTAGCCTTTTTGAAAAACTTGGGGGAGACAATTGAAAACGTGGTCGATTAAATGGCTAATTGAAGGGGAGCAATATTTTTCCAGAATTTGAGTTTTTGAATGAAAGCAATGGTAGCAAGGTAGATCAAGATCGGACAGACAGAAATTTACAATTCTTAACTCGACGTAGATCTTTCTCTCTCTCTTTCTCTTGGCCAATAGTTTACACATTTTAACCTCTGTTGCCTGTATTTGCAAAGATAATTAAACCCCCTAATGAAACAAAGAAAACAGAAAAAAGAAGAACTTGCAATAAAATTAAAGGTTACGACAATATAATAGTAGACTTCTGTATATATCCGGCATTCACCTTCTATTGATTAACTGACTAAAGGATAGTCTGATTAATATCTTTTAAATATATTGAAGTGTGTCAAATATAGTGCTTTCAGAGGAGTCAGTGAGACAACATCAGGTTCTTAAAGTTTTCAAGAGCGAAGGAAGAGTCACTAGAGGTATTTAGAGCCACAGCTTAATAAAATTACATATATATATATATATATTTGAGTTTATCGGGTCCTCCAATTACTCTCCTCTCATATCATCTCCTCTTATTTATTATAATTACTATTTGCTATATAGCTACGTTCCAGCAGTTATTTATTATTTTTGAAGTGCTTATATAACATTGATACCAACTTTTTCATGCTATTTATCTTCTGACTTACAAAGCTAACTGTTATTTATTATTACAAGACATTTTAGACATTAATATTGTTTGTCCAATCGAAAAGGCAGAAATGTCTAAAAAAGAATATATAATTTGTCTAATTGTTTTCGAGAAGTGTCTCGATCTCAAGTTTTTCTTTTTTTTTAAAAAAAAAGTAGCATACATACATACATACATACATACGTACATATATATATATTTGTACATTGAGTGAATCAAATGCAGATCGCAGAGGATCATATTCGGATTTCGAATACCAAAATCTTTCTGTGCACAAAAAAAGGTACAAGCGAAGCAGTTTTGATGACGCAGCTCCAAAATTTCATGAATTTCAATCACCTGACAAAATAACAGGTCCCCTCCACGGGCCAACCAAAAGAAAGACCTAGTCTGTTGACATCTTTGGACGATCAACCCTCCCTTATGGTTCACCTGTGTCAGCACCTATCTCCAGGTGTTAAGCAACGTAACCAACGTGCCATTCTTCAATGGAAAGTTATTCTAGATATACCCTGTCGCGATCTGCCCATTTTATCCCCCAGACGACCTTTTGCCACTCACCCACGAAAAGGTAGACATGTAGACATAGGCTAGATTAGGATGAAATAATAAATATGGTCTTTTTAGGTATCTGTGATGACATTATTTCCCAGGTCGAAAATTCCATGGATGAAAAAACGTCAGCATTCAAATTTTCGAACGAAAAGAAAGAATTAAGAAAGAGAATCCCGATGCATGTCGCTTCAGCTTTGGATAAATATATTCGTACCCCAGCTGTCCTGTCAATCCATAAACTACTCGAAGATAAACAGTATCAAGAGGCCTGGGAATCATTCAACTCCCTAGGTTTACTTTCAGAAAAAAATACATTGCCTCATGCAACCTCTAGTCTCCTTCTTACCTCGTTACGAAACGATGTTTTGCAACACACTGGAAACAACAAGGATAAACTCACGACTCTTTATCTGCGACGTCTAGAACATCTTTTAGCAACTGTTCGAAAGAGTCAAGACTTTTGGACTAGACCCGAACTCGACATTATTCTTGATTTATTCGGAAAACTCGATTCCGTAGAAAGAGCAGAGACCATATTCAGAAACATGTCGACATACTGTGTAGAGCCACCAACAGCAGAAACCTACAACCGACTTATGGCTGGTTATTTGAGAAAATACAAGAATTTGGACGAATTATCACGAAAGCGCTACTTCTCGAAAATAAACTCGCTGCTACACACCATGGAACGATCTGGACCACCCCCAGACACAGCGAGCTATAATCTCGCCATTGCTGCCAAAGTGAAGTCTAACCATCTAGCAGAAGCAGAAAGCATCTACGCTCGTATGGTTAATTCTGGAAGAACACCCGATCGAATGACTTATAATGTGTTTTTGAATGGTTATCTGAAGCACTGTCGCACAGATAAAGATTTGCAAATTGCAGATCAGTGGATGGAGAGGATGGTAGAGGCTAGAATCGTACCTAATTTGCGAACATTTAACAGCGTATTGGTGGGAATCGCTGAACAGGTCAGCTATCATGCACGTATTTTGTCATATGAGGAGATGAAGTCGTCTGTAGAATCAATCAAGAGTCTTTACCACATCATGATTCAATTGGGACACAAACCAGATACTACCACTGCAAACGCACTTATCAAATGCTACACTGCAGCAGAGGATGATGCTGAAATGACAAAAATGATAACTATTTTGGGAGTTCAACCATCTACAGGGTGTGGATGTGGTAAGACATCGGGCGGATGTGGGCAGGCCGCTCCCAAGATCGTTCCAGACGAACCAGAACCATTAAAAATCTCCCCAGATGAATATACATTTAATTCGCTTATTCACTATCGACTTAAGCGTAATCAACTTGACGAAGCATTCCGAATGTACGACGTAATGCTGACACGCGGATTCTCTCCTAGCACGGTCACTTACGGCAGTTTTATTAACTACTATATGGGAAAAGGAGATATTTCAGAAGCGATAAAATATTACGATGTAATGAAGCGGAAAGGGATATCTAGTAACACCCACATTTACAACATATTACTCAAAGGTTACTTTAAAAACCCCAACCACGCCGAAGCCCTCTTCCAAAGACTTCGAACCATGCTAATTGATAACGTACAAGGCGATATCGTGACATACAACACACAACTTGCCAATCTCAAACTGGCTAAAGATCCCTCGAATCATTCTGAAGTAGATGTATCTCGTTTAACAGAGATATTTGACCAAATGATTACTAAAGAACATAAACCGAACGAACGAACATACAACACTGCTCTGGGTATACTTGGTAAGCTGCCTCAGCATTCAGACAACAAAGCCAGACAGACTATATCATCTCTACTTGAATCATTGGATACATCTGGTCTCCAGCCCGATATTATCAGACACGCCAATATCATCCGAGATGCAGCATCCAGATGTGATATGCAAGAAGCTGAGAGTGCTTTTCGAAGGATGCTGAATTGTGGAATTCGGCCGAATATATATATCTTTGCTCATCTAGTATGGGGATACTCAAAGATCGGAGAACTTGATAAAGCACAAAATGTCCTCCATTATATGAGTAAACCTCCTTTCAACGTACGTCCTACTGCTTTCATATTTGCCCCTCTGATTGAAGGGTATGTTGCAGCAACAGAATACGATAAAGCCCACAATACATTTCGAGAAATGATCGATCAGGGTATTCAAGCCGACTGCGTAACATATACGATTCTAGCCAATATGTTATTAAAGTCTTCTTCTTTTGAAAAAGAAACGAGTGCAATCAGCTTACTGGGTGACCTGAGAAAGTCTTTGAAACCTGATGTCAATGGAAAAGTGCCTGAGCTGGACCAAGCCGCCTTGACAGTCTTAATTGAAGCGCACGGAATGTCTGGGGCAAGGCATATTGTTTCACTTAATAACTACAAAGAAGATAGCAGCAGTCAGAAGCAGGTAGCTTTGCAGTGCGAGGCGCATGCCCAAGCTGCCCAAGAAGCATACGATTTAATAATCAAGTCTGGTGAAAAACCCGATGCTTACGCCGTCAACGCACTCATTACTGCATTCGTAAGATTGCAAAAATTAGAAAGTGCATGGGATTTTTGGACCCAATTATCCAAAGAAAAAGATTTTCTTGACATCTCCACATACCACTACAATGCTCTCCTCACCGGATTTGCTGAGGACAAGTCATGGCACCCTGTAGCAAAGCATTTATTCGAAGATATGATGAGCCAGCCCATTTTTGAAGACTCTGTCAGATCTCCAAGCCTCAACAAAAGCACAACTCAAATTACTCCTGATGTCGCCACCTTTGACTTGATGATCCTAAGTTCAGCTATGGCGTATGATGATGAGAGTATTCGCCGATTATGGCGTCTCGAATGTCGGCCAAAACCTAATAGGACAAACCAAATAACGACTGAAGAAGATGACCCAAATGGAAATACCCCACTTCTTATCCGATCATATTATTATGCTCTTGTTGCCTTACTAAATGACCGAGATCTGGCTGGTGCTCGAGAAACATATAGAGAATTCCGCTGTTTAACTTCGCTACCAGATTCTGCAACCCTGTGGGTCAACAATATCAATGATATGGCTTTGGCGAATCGGCTAACTTAACCTTTACAGGCGAGTGAGATGGAAAAGTTTTGCTTTTAACAAGACAAAAAGCTGGAGTCTAAATTTTAATTATTAGATGTGTACATAATACTTTTTTTAAAAAACTTTCATACACTCAGAAGAGCAATGTATTGTATTAGATGAGAAAATAGAAGCATGGCACTTGCTGATGACTTATCCTTGTAGAGTCAAAATGTCACATCAGTAGATATCAATTATACAACAAGAATGTTTATTTGAAATAATGTTATTACTATTTTTTTTTAAAGAAAATTCGTTTTATTTGTTTAATTCTTTCATATTAATAATATATACGTATCTATGGGTATGTATATACAAAGCTAGTTTATTGTTAAAACATCAAAGGTTGGTTGTTGTTTTTGACCTAATTTCACTTTTGCACATTCTGAAGACCAAAATTATAAGCAATTATAAAAATTATATAAACTATGTATGTCTTTGAAGGACACACAACCCAGTAATATATATTTTCATAGTTCAAGTAGAGCTTCTACTGTAATTATAATGTATTATAATATACAGCAGCTTGGTAATGCAAACGTACCTAGATTGGGCTGAAACCCAAACACTAACTTCTTACCAATCTATTTACCTATAACAATAATGATAATAAATAAGTGTCAAATCCAAACGCTTTTAATCCAAAGTGAGTCATGTTCGTTTTTTTTTCCGATTCAAATCGCCGGACTTGTTCTACCACGAACCAAGTCACTACTTACAGGCCTGTTGGTGTAACGTCTGTCACATAAGCAAAAGTTAATTGCTGCCTGCGAATACCCCTTTCTTCTTTCTTTTCCAAATCACACACTTCTTTTAAATGTCCCCTATCGATATCAGACCAGCCACTCCAGCAGATGCTGGATTAATCGTCAAGTTTATCAAAGATTTGGCCGAATACGAAAAGCTTGCCCATGAAGCCGTAGTTACAGAAGAACTCATCCTCAAAAACCTGTTTGGTGAACGTCCTTATGCTGAAGTTATTTTTGCCTATTGCGCCAAGGCTCCTGGAGAAGAAAAGGTTCCTGCTGGAATGGCTCTTTTCTTTCACAACTTTAGCACATTCCTTGGAAAGCCAGGACTCTACCTTGAGGATTTGTTCGTAAAGCCCGAGTTTCGTGGCCTTGGCGTTGGTAAACGTTTGTTAGTTCAACTTGCAGCATTAGCAAAGGAGCGTGACTGTGGGCGCTACGAATGGGTTGTAATTGACTGGAACGAGCCATCTCGCAAGTTTTACGAAGCTTTAGGAGCCGTTCCTCACCAAGAATGGATTATTCACCGTGTTGAAGGCAAATCCTTGGATGATCTTGCGGCCATGTAAAATAATCTTAATTTCCCCACAAAAGCCTTTATTTATTTATATATTCTTTGAAAAATCCTGGCACAATTATACTCTTTACAAGCAATACTATATATACATATATACATAAAAATATAACACGACACAATAAAAAAAAATGTATATCTTTGATTCAATGAAATAGATTAATAAGTTTATTATAGATTTTATATTATATTATATTATTATTATATTATGGGAATAAAAGTATATATATACACAAGCGATTAAATAATCAGCAAGAGAAAAGTAATTAATTAATGAGTAAGTTAGTGTGAGGATTTTTCAGGGATCTCATCGCCTTCTTCAAGAATGACGGCTTCACCATCAATCATGCGTACAGGGCCAGTAAACCATTTACGACCCCAGATAAAGTAGTAACCTGAAGAAAACAGCATGATAGCAGCAAAGGGAACAATTGCATAATTCATGTTGTCTGGTGTGACAGGTGCCTCTGTAGGGCAGATGAAGAGACAGCAGGTAAAAATAAGCCATGCTGCAGCTATGTAACCAACAGCAACACTATAGCGTCCCAAGTTCCAGGGTCCTATTTTTCATGAAAAAAATATAGGAGAAAATGAGTGATTAATAAAAAAATAATAAAAATTAAATATATAAATCATTATTAAAGATAACGATAAAGAAATAGATAGCGCGAAATCAAAGCTTACCAGGTGTAAATTTGTTGCGCGACACAGTGATACGTAAAAGGATAGGGATAAGATAAGACATCTGAGAGCCAATTGTGTTGACAGATACAATAGCTTCATAGGCAGTGCTGTTGATGATGTACAAAAGCCCAACAATACCAGCAACTGTAACATTGAACCAGACCGCAAAAACTGGACTCTTGGTCTTGGGGTTGATGCTGTGGAGCTGTTTAGAGAAAGGCATGGCTCCATCTCTAGCAAATGCGTACACCATACGAGAACTTCCAAGGGTTAAGGCAGATCCACAGAAGAATATACTGAGCATAACGAAAACTAAGAAGACCATTGTCCATGCAGGGCCTACACCGCTGTAGAATACTTGGATCATTTGAGGCTGAATAGCATCATCAGATACGATCTGGCCCATAAAGTCTGTAACCATAAAGCTAATGGCAATCAAAAAGACCAGACCAGAGACAGCATTTGCAGCAACTGCAACAAGAATACCAAAGGGAGATCCAGTCTGGGAGTTCTTGGTTTCTATATAAAAAAAAGGTTGTATGTATATTAGTATTCTACACTCAGCTCATAAAGATCAGTAATTTCTAATGTATCTACCTTCACTCATGTGAGCAGCACTATCATAACCGGAAAGAGTATATTGGGACTGCAAAATAACCAGCAAAAAGGCAAATCCGTTGCTAGAAAATCCTGATCCGTTATAGAATTGTGTGAACTAATTCATACGTTGTTAGTTATCGATATATAGTAAATTTCTAAATACAGCTTTTCCTTACCACAAAGTCTCCAGTAGCCAAAGGTCTGGTGATAGCCAAACCAACCACAACAATAAAAATGATACCCAACATATTAAGCCAGACTACCGAAAGAAAAATAACAATAAATAAATATAAACATTGCGCTTTTAGATACTCTTTAGGTTACTCCCAAACTTACAAGCAGCCTGGTTCATTATGCCGTTCAAGTTTACAGCAATCGAGTTGATGATTCCGTGGCAGATTAATATACCAACAAAAATACCGTACTGCATATAAACAGATGTATCTGTTTCAGGGCTCCTATAGGTTCACAAAAGGTACACATGAGACTTGGCGTACATGGCAATTTTTAGTTATATCCAAATTTACCAAATGTTGATTACACCAGCGATGAACTGTGCAAGACCAAGATCAACAGAAGTAATACCGACTAGTAGATGTTGGAATTAGTATGTCTGATCTTTACCTTTGTCATGTTTCTTTACTTACAAGCAAGACCAACCCAGTTACACCATCCAGTCAGCCAACAAGCCAAAGGAACCCACTCCGATGTTGATAGTCGTGAAACCCAGAAATATAAACCTAGAAGGTACATCCATATAAGAACTTTTGTGATACTCGAGAGATCTTCCCATCTCACGGTTAACTAACCTCCAGTGGTTGGATAAGCACTACAAATTTCAGCTAAAGACATGGCGACAATCATGGTGAAGATGCCAGTAATAACCCAGCCCCAGATAACACCAAGAGAACCAGCATCAATCATGGCATCACCCCACATCTATATAGATAATAAATTAAATTCACTTTGTTTTTTTTTCGCTGGGCGGTAAGTGGTGTGTGCTTACAGGTGTAAGACCCGAGAGGACGGAGCAGCATGAAAATGCAATTGCAAAATTCGAAAAGGCAGAAATTGAACGGTTCAGATCCTACAAGGGCAAAAGAAATATTTTTATTAGTTTATTTTTTTTGGGTAGAATTCAATTGGTAGAAATGAGGTAGAATATAAAATGGTTTTTTTTGTTACCTGCTTGTAACCGAGAGACTGGAGTAGGAGTTCATCGGCGTCCATTACGTGAGCTGGCGCCTCTTCCAAATTTATATCTGGCTTTTCGTCTGCTGAACCCATCGCTTTTTGTTAAAAAATAAATAAAATAAAATATGAACAAAAAATCTGTTACAAGAAGACAATGTGAATAAAATAGGTTGCATAGATCAAGATGCTTTTATAGTGTTTTCTTTTTTTCCTTTTCTTTTTTATATTTGGAATAACTGATAGGCGAGTCCACATGATAAGAAACTAAAAAGATAGGCCAAGTATAGCAAGATTGAACAGCTGGTTTGGCTAACTGACAGTTTAATCTTTCTTTGCGTGTACTTGGGTATACTAGATCCAAATTAGGCTGATTGGTATGTTATCTCATAGAATTATGTGGTCCCACGCGGGGTTCGTGAGATAAATAGCAAAACAGTAGCCGTAATGATACGAACGCAGCTCAAGGCCACATCTACGATCTAAGTGCCACACCCTTCTTTAGGTTTGTGACCCACGAACGATTGGGCGTGGGATGAATGTCATTTGTCATCGTCGTCTATTGATTGGCTGTTGAGATCATTAAGATACTTATTCTGGTATTGCCCTCGACAAGGTTATCTAGTTTTTAGATATTGAATATACTGTGCGCATGTGCCTAGGTTGCACTTTCATAGATTAATTCAGACAAACAGTATATTGTGGCACGCCCCCAACAATGACGGTGACACTTTTTTTGGGTTTCTTTTTATGATCGCTTGCTTGGTGTGTAATGCGTTCAGATTTGCTATAGAATTATTGATTAAGTAGAATGAAGATGGCTTAGACCAATTATTATCACTTTTGCAAATTTGTACATTATTTGATTGTTTATGGAAGTTACATTATCAAAACGAGTTAGTCGAAATCGATTTCTTTACAAAGATGTGCTGCTGTTCTACAAATGAAGTCAACAAGCACAGAATTGAAGAAGTAGAATAATATAAAATTCTATGGACAAGTGTGGTTCTAAACTACCAATATGGTCAGAAAAAGTGGAATATTGGAAATACAAAATAACAGAGAGAAATAATAAGAACGAATATTAACGATGGACTGTAATTGTTGAATTTTCGTGGATTGACGTAGGGTTTGTAATAAAGACAGGTTAATTAGAACGATCGAGGGGAGATACAAGAGCAATGTGACTCAGCATAAGATCAAGAAGGTCTGGTATGATATATGTAGTGAATTGCCCAAGTACATATATAGATCAGTCTCATATTTTTAAAAGGTAAGAGGAAAGTAAACAGTAATCTGGGATATGTCTAATATTAAGGGTTTGATCAGAAACACGAGCAAGAAGACATTTAAGCATTATGTAATGATATTCATAAGAAAGGGGTACATGCAAGATGGCGTTAAAACAAGGGTTAATGTGAAGTAAATAACTATCACCAACAGCGTGTCAAGAAGGGTAAAATGGTATTTTTTGACAAACGAAAACTAATGCGAGGGAAAGCGGATGAAATAGAAAAGCTGACAAGTTAGTCCCTACTTTCTCAAAATTGTAAAACGGTCAACATCAGCTAAGATTAAATGGGAAGAAGAGCCAAAAGCGTGATCTTTTGTTAGTCAATAGTCTTCATATAAGAGAGTTAAACAAATACTGAAGCCTTGCACTTCTTCTCGTAGAATAAATAACGATCAAGGAATTACCAGACCAGATATATGCACGATGACTTGTACTAACAGTTGGATCTAATAATGTTAAAGAGCACATTTTTTGTGAGCCTGAATAAAATATACAAAGATTTTCTGGTCAGTGTGAAAGGGGTGATGTGTTAAGTGTAACCAGAAATATGAAAGCTGTACGTAAAGAAACACGACTTGCCAATAAACAAGAGAGAACGAGATAACCCATGAAGAAGCCACAGATTTTTTTATATAATTAAGTTCATAATAGGAGCAAGTTTAATCATTGTTTGTGGACTAGAAATTATGATAAAGATACTACTCTATAATTTAGCTAGAAGGAGAATATTATACAAGAATTTCCGTAACAGATATAAGATTAATGGAACTCAAAAAATTGTAGGAAAGGTAAAAAAAAATTGATCAAATTAAGCATATATAGCTTTTAAGAGAGGAAGATTATATTAAGAGAAGAAGTTCGAGTAACGAAAAGATTGTATTTTATGTAGATTAATCAGAACAGTTAATGTTATGCAGATATGTGAATCAATAAAAGTGTAGGCAAAAAAGAGGGTGATTCCAAAATATATAAAAGCATATAATTTACCCAGAGTAACACGCTAATATGTGAAGTTATGAGAAGAAGAAGGAATTACATTAGGGTAAAGGATAAAGACCAACGAGTATTGATAAGTCAGCAATAGAGTGCCTCAATTTTGGTGTTAAGAATTAATGATGAAATGCCATGATTTAACCCAAAGGCCTACTTAAGGGGATGTAAAAAATCTTCTTTAACGATATTCCCAAACTTGGTAGATAAGCAATTAGTGGTTCGGATTATCAGAGGCAAGAGAACAAAGATATATAATATTAAAAGTTCCCTTGTCAAGCAAAATATCAACAATACTCTATGTTTTCTATCGTACCTAAACAATAAGCGAAATTATTACACTATTATTTGCAAAATTGGACTGAGAAAAACGTTTTTGGTAAGGCGAGGCTACTAAACCAATAATCGATAACACGCAGGTTCTCAAAAGCTAGGCAAGTATCTTGAAGTCTATGCTGATCAATATGATCTAGCAATCACTATTTATAGAGCTCATATCTCCCTCTTTGAATACCAAAAAGCATGCGTAGGCTATCATGAGACTGAAGATACTCAGTTGGAAAATATATAATTATCGAAGGAGGATGCAAGCCTTCAAAAAATTATTCATACCTTTTTATACTGCTGAGAATAACAAGGTATTTAAAATGTACGACAATAATGCATCTATATAATATTAACATATCATTGTCACATCATCACCCTAGATCAACGTCTAAAATTCCCATCACTTAATTCTTTTATAATCTCATTTTGTACGTGCAGGAAAGCTACCCATGTTAAGGAAGGTTTAGAAAAGGCGAATAAGGAGCTTGTGTTAATAGTATACAGGATTTATCTTTTTTTTGTGTTTATTGGTATTAGCCAGCAGCCAAAGGTGTGCTTATTAGGAAATAATGGAAATGAATAAAGCAGTGTTGAGATGCAGTCCCGCCAGAATCTCTAGACAGAGGAGCAGGATAAAAAGAAGAAGAAGAAAAAGTCCCGGAAATTGGGAAGTGTCTGGTCGTTAAGACCAAGAGAAGGGGGAGTAAGACAGGAGTTACTTATAGATCTTGGAAGAGGAGAATAAATGTAGCTAACAAATGGGAGTCTCACAGGAAAATGAGGGGTGGTAAAGAAGCTGGCTTTCTTAGGGAGATTCACTTCCTCTTTTTGTATGCACTTTTATTGTGCTGTCATAAGTTACTGAAAATACTTTAGTTATTAATTTCCGTCTTCTAATTTTTTCCTTCCTTCTTTTTATAGCTTTACATCTTTACAATATTTTTGGTTTTTTTATAGTTGGTGAATAAACTCTCGTTTTTACTTGGAATACTCAGCACTATATACCAAGGTAGAAATGCTATTCTCTCAAAGCTCTTATTTATTGAACATACTGTGCCTCTATTCATTACCATCCTTTCTTATTAGGTCCGCTAATCTCTCAATCAAACATCGTTAAGTCTCTTAGTTCCCAATTTACCTTTTTCTCATTACTCATTTATGTGAGTACATCTTTTCATATATTTTATTATATATGTATGCGAATTTAGCTATATAGCCATACACGCTACAATTTAAATACTGCATGCTTTTAATATATGCAGTGTTAAGAATTATACATTTTAATATATGTACTAATATAAAAAATTGCTCTAATATCTTGATTATCTCAAAGTATCTATTGATCTATACTTTGCTCAAGTACATTTTACACTGTAGATAATATTCTATAGTTTATATTTTATACTATTCATTCACTAATTATTCATGATGATGCTTTTTAACAGTGCCTTTTCTTCTTCTTTCGATTTAGTATTCAGTATCTGGTACAGGTAATTAATGAGTGATGGAACCAAGCAAGAAATATACAGTAGTTCAATACGCATAACAGAATGGATAACACAGGATCAGAATTTTTCTAGAAAGTATTTTTTTCTATGAAATAAACCAAAAATTGAAATATTATATAATAAAATCGATCTGTATGAAATGCCAAACAAAAAGGCTGGTTATAATTCTGAACCTATTTCGCATCCTATTTCACATCCTATTTCCCCAAATTTCGAGATATCTGACCAATAGAATTTAAGTAGTGCCTGGGGAATATGTGATATAACTGGTCCATGAATATCATTTATATTTGGACTGAACACCCCAATTGAGAAGTGATTCCCAAAATTTGATGAGAATATGCAATGGACTTCTTTTGTATTTAAAAGCTGAAGGAAAACTATCTGTAAATGTAAGCGGAATCTTAAACAGATGTATTTCACAAGATAAAAGACATCATTCACAGGATTAAATACATCATTCACATAATTAAATACATCTTTCCAACCAAGGGAAAGACCTCTTTTATCAAAGAGAAATTAGTTCTTTACCGCAATTCAACAGACATTACAACTCAGTGAAATTACATGATTTTTGTAGTGATATATACTTCACATATGGTGGTGCTTGTGATATCGATACATATATATATATATGTAATATCCATTATTATTATTTTTATTATAATTTTAAAAAACGACAAGCATTGTATTTATTGTTGATTACGATTTATTAAAGGAAGAAAAGAGTAGGTTATATAAAAGATACTAGAAAAGTCTATTTTGAGAAGTTTAGAGGATGCGTTTAATTTACCTATAATCTCTTGTTACTAAGAAAATTGCATATGTATTAATGTTGGCTTTGTGTGCGATAAGGACGATGTAATAAAAGTTAGATTCACGTTTATACAATTTCTATTACACACAAGCCACAAAGTGTTATTGCGGCAAACATCGACAACAGAAACTTGTCAGGTCTCCTTCTCCTTATGCTCCTGAGGACAGGCATACGGCCCAATATACTAAGGGTATATTGGAAGGTGACCCATAGGGTACCCTTATCAGAACAGCGTGGTCAAATACGGAATTCTATGCCAATGTACCCATCACCAACCAGCGTGCCTTCCATGCGACACAATAGTAAAATGGCAGCTGGGCGTGAATTACTTTCTGCAAGATTAACAAAGGCAATTGAAAGACGAGATCTCAATCAAGCACAAACAATTTACAAAGAAATAATCAAATCTAATGGTGCTATTGATCGCATCTGTATAAGCAGTCTCCTTGAACTGGCTGCCACAACAACAGATTCACATAACATCATGTTTATCAAAGATGTAATTCGCGACATGAAATCAATATTTTCTTTTCCGCCAGAACCCCATCAATATAATATGCTTATTCATGCATTGTGCCTTCACAACAAAAGTAATGAAGCGTATCAAGTTTTCCAGCGAATGCGAGCCAAGGGCTTATCCCCCAACGTTTATTCTTTCAATACATTGCTTGGTCATTACAAACGACTGAACGATGTTGATAAAGCGATTCAGTTAGTAAACGAAATGAAACAAAATGGAATAGCGCGCGATGCGAGTACCTACAACATTATTTTTCATCTACTCCTACGAAATGACATGATAGAAGAAGCTCATGATTTCTGGCAGCAAATGACGTACGAACGTATATCTCCTGACGTTTATACCTACTCTATCCTCTTCCGAATAGTCAACAAGACTGGTGACATTGAGATGGGCGAAGATCTATACAAAACGATCTTGAATCAAGCACAAAAAAAGCTGGCAGTTAATGTAGACACTGTGCTAGTAAATGAATTGTTACTTTTCAAAGGATCTGTTTCTCAAGATCTTTCTGGCATGCTCGATCTTTATGCCAAGTCTTCAATCTTATTTCCTCGTGTTAAGTTAGACACTGTGAGCTACAATATCCTGCTCGACACTTGCTTGAAACTCAATAATCCAACAAAAGCGTACAAGATTTACAAAGAAATGGTTGATGTAGGCCTGTCTCCTGACGAAGTAACCTATGGAACCATCATTGACGCAGAAGTACGCATGGGAGATATTGATGGAGCTATTCAGATATTTAAAGAAATGTGTACCAAAGGGATTATGCCTACTGAACGCATTGTCACAAGACTCTCAAATGCAACTGCCTATAAGCATAATGATGCGTCTTCTGTACAATGTGTTTTCGACATCGTTAAGAAACTTAATGCATCAATTGGACTTACTTTGGATGTAAAAGCCTACAATGCTCTGTTGAGTGGACTGTCTAAAGATGGTTCTTCTGAGCAAGCTCAAGAACTTTTCGAGGAAATATTTGTCCAGAAAGGCCATGTACCCGATATCGTTACATATACCAATCTTATTGTATCCTACATCAACGATCAACGCATTGACGAAGCCATGGAAATTTATTACGACATACGCAAACGACATTCTATACATCATAAATCTCATATCTCACTCGACGTTAATCTCTACACCATCTTGATATCTTCTCTTACAAACGCCCCTGCTACAAAAGACACATCTTCGCCGTCATACACATCCGATACGATCATTGATTATCAAGTCTTTAATGCAGACGATCTGAATAGTTTAGACAATAGCTCTCATCCCAACCTTTTGGCAGCATTAACTTTGTTTAACGACATGCGACAGCTTCGGATACAACCCAATGCTTATTGTTACACTGCAATCCTTCATGCGTGTGGTCAGCACAAGGATATGTATGTTCTCGAACAGGTCCATAAGCTCATGAAGATGGACTTGTATTTTGACCCTGATACTGCGGTATATAATGCTCTCATGGATGCGTACAGTCGATCCGGAGAAGGCGAAACAGTTCTCCAAATTTGGGAAACTCTTATTATGTCCTCTAGTCCAACTACATCTATTGATGCCACCACAATTTCTATTGTATTGGATAGTTGTGGCCATAATGGATTGGGTCACCTCGCTAAGGATATTTGGAAGAGATTACGAGACAATGAGTTTGCATTGAATTCAAACAACTTTAATTCCTATATAGAGTGTCTCTGTCGATCGACACGTAGTAGACGTGGGTTTGATATCGCACGACGTGTGGCAAAAAATGAGATGATGCCACCCCTTAGCCCACACTTACAACCTATGATACATTCCAGGAGATCCAAGCCCGAATATACTAGCAGAAATGCAATGCAACCGCGGATAGAAGAAAAGACGATAAACACGCTCATCAGTTTTGGAAAAAAGAAAGGGATTCCTGAAATTGAAATCGCTAGTCTAGAAGCTTGGAAAACCGAATTGTTTGGATAGAAGAGATATGGAAAGAAAATTTATTGCACCTCTAGCCATGCAGTTATCATTGTTTTTATATATGTATATATGAGTAAATCGCTAATTCACAAAAAAAAGAGTAGAAAGATTGTTGTTTAGTTCTGGATAGGCATGAAGGCAGCCGTGTCATCTTTAACGGTCGGCATGTTGATTTCTTCATGATCGTGGCGACACTCCCATAGACTTAGCTGATAGAGAGTCACTACTACCAAGAGATGCAACATGAGAGCATAGAAAATCAAAAAGTAACGCGACCACTTGTGTGAGAAGAGGACGCGAGTAACGTTGTAAGAGAGCTTCTCGGCTGGATTTAATGCATGATAACGACGTGTCTCCTCCTATTTTGGGTGAGTTTATGAAATATATTAACGTTAAATCCTAATGGGAGAATAAATTACCTTGCGATGAAACTGCATAAATGGATTCATGGTCTCTTCATATATCTTTCCATATTTATCTGTGGGGTCTTCATCCTGAATTGTTCCGTTTCTGGGACCATTCTTCTTGAAATTGCGTGGTGAGGGATCTGAATTCTCCATAGTCACCGCAGTCGAGCGATTCTGCAATGCAAAAGCGTAAACAATAAATATGTAACCTGTACACAATTTATGCGTCAGTGTCTAAAGCCTACCACTAAACCCTTGCTTTGCTCATCCTTCCAGACATGTACAAAGCGAAGTCGCTCGTAGAGCTTAAGATTATCTTCCTTCAGGCCTTCCATTTCACTTTCCATTTCTTGTAGCTTTCTCTCCATATTTCTGGCCTGCTCCTCCATCTCTGTGTTTCGCTGTCTAAAGCGATCACGCTGGCCCATCACAATAGGCAAAATGCTCTTATCATCCTTTCCACCACCAATCGTGTCTTGACTCTGTCGATGTACAACCTCAAGCGATGGGCGAGTGGATGTCATGCTTCCGATAGCAGCCAAATTGTTTGAGGAAGATGGACGCGAGAATGATTCGGAAACATCTGTTGTCTGCTTCTGGCCTACACGAGCCAGATCTTCCTCTAATTTCTGGATCAATCCAGTCTGCTCATATGTCTTGGCCTGCAGCTCTTCGCAGAGAGCCGAACGGGCCTGAAGATCGTTTTGGAGATCAGAAAACGACATTTTGAGTTGGGTATAATCGGTTTCGAGTCGCTTGCTCTTCTCCATCAATTGGACTTCAAGACTCTTTCTAATCGCATTATCTTCTTTGTTCAAAACATCCTTGGCGTCAAAGCTATCTTCGTCATTGTTGGCAAACTCTACATACTGGATTTGAATTTTTACAATGTATTCCCCATTAAATACATGCGTGTGTATGTGGATATTTATGTAAGATTTACCTTCATAATAGCCAATTCACGCTTGACCTCATCATAATCTTCACACTCCTTGAGTTTTTTTGCCAGCAGATCCCTTTCTTCGGCCTAAATAGAAAAAGGGAGAAAGTTGGAATCAACAAGAGAAAGAAAAAAATCATTTCTTTTACTGTTGTATTCTGTGTTACTTACCAACGCTTTGACTTCATTAGAAAGATCTTTGATTCGCTTGTTGAGTCTGGTATCTGTCTTTTGCAATAAATTCTTGTAGGTCTCCACATCCTTAATCAATTTTGCCATTTCTGCATCCTGCTTCTCTGTTTCCACTAAATCCTCAGCACTGCACCATGTCAGCCCAGTTTGATGCGATTCAACTCCATTCAATTCCGATTCTATCAGTATTATTTGTGTCTCCTTACTTTTCCTTTTCCTTTGCCAGTGTCTTGTTCGACGAAGTCTGTTCTTTGAGATCTTCCTAATTAAGAATATATCAGAACACTTGAAACATTTGCTTCAACTGAACTAAACAGGATTTATTGTTGCTGGTAGTCTCTGTTAAAATTACCAGTTTTCGTTCCAGGTTAGCGATGGTTGTATTGGCACGTTCGAGATCCATAGTGACAATATCGAGCTCTGCAAGCTTGCCTACAACCTCCTCATCTAGATGCGTAGTCTTGCCGCATGAGATACATCTGTCAAGTCAAAGGGAGGTTTTGATATTATACTTGCCGTATTTCTGATCATGATCTAATAGTTGTGCCTGAGTATCATCATGGGTATGTCTGAGTTGAGTAAGCTGGTCAAGAGCCTGATTGAGTTGCCTCTGGAGTCCGTGTTCACTAAAAGGTAAATTAAGTAATGTGTTCCTAATACATGCGTACAAACATACCGTTCCTTGTACGATTTGATCTTATCGGCATATTGCTGCTTGACGTCTTGCTCCTTTTGGGACACATCTTCTGCTCGCTTCTCTTCTCCCTACGCACAAACCCGTCGTCTTTAAGATTGCCCTCTTTTCCTCAATTGCATTAAAAAAGAAAAAGAAAAAGAAAAAAAAAGGTCTTACTACAGTTTCTAGTTTGGTCAAGGCTGCTTTCAGATCGAGATTGGCTTTCTCAACAGTCTGAAGCTTTGCAAGTTTCTCGTTTGCTTCTTTGAGTTCTTGCTGTAGTCGTTTGTTTTCCTGTGCAGCACCATCGTTCTCGACTGCCTTTGCACTTTGATCCTGCCAATATAAAGTCAGCAGATGCGAAAAGAGGTAGGATAAGACCTACGACAGCTGCTTCAAACAGAGGGGCAGGGTCAGGGGCGTTTACGAGCAGCTTGTACAAGGTTAAAAACGCATTCTCGGAATACTTTGTTCGTCGGGTTATGTTGTCGATCTCTGATTGGTAGCCTAGGAAGATTGTTAAGCAATGAAGAAAGGATGGATGGAGATTACCTTTGAGAAGACTCTTGAATTGGCTCAGTTTTTCTTCATCTGGTATCTTTCTGAACTCTATGCATCAATTAAACTTTATTGTTGTGGATAAGCTGAGACGACAAGGGGGGTGGACCTGATGCCCTTTAGGTTCTTGGCATTACCTCTGGTCTGTTCAGCAAGTTTCTTTCTAGAAACTAGCCCGTCTTTTTGGTTCTCAACTACGGCAAGACCTTGCTGATCTAATTCTTTTTGAAGCTCTGGTAAATGCACGCCTTTCCAAAACTGAATGGCTGTCGCAAAACTACTGTCATTAAGAGTCGTCATGGTCATCACTAAGCTGCATACCAAAATTTGGTCCTAAATTATTTTATTTTATTTTTCACTTTAATCTCTCTTTCGCTCTCGTTTTTCGCTCTCTATAATTTTCTTTTTTTTTTCTTTTTTAAGAAAATTCAATTCAATTCAATCCAATACAATCCAAGACCAGCTCTTTGGGATGAATGTGACAGCAAAATTGAATAGGATTCACAGCATTTAACAATACATAAGAGAGAGAGTAGGGCACAGACCAGGGATGTATTGGACAATATAAGACAATATTATAGAGGGAGCTGTAAGGGGGACCAAGACCTTACATTCATGTTTATTTAGATTGCAGACAACAGCAAAGGTCAAGGTTTCTCTCATCACAGGAGCATAGGAGGTCGATATCCTAAGGATCTGAATACAAATCTCCACAGATCCATAAAGACTCTTATTGGCCATTAATGATACCTCCTGAAGGTATTATTTACTTAAATTCTTATTTATTCTATTCTATTATATCTTATTTATTTATTTATTTATTTACTCGGTGTATTCTTACCCCTCAAAAGAGAAGCAAGTACATCAAAGCTGTAAAGAAGATATGTATTAGAATATAGACAAAAAATAAAGAAACTTTATACAAATTAAATAGCTGGCACAAACTAGCAAACATTCACTGCAAGTAGATCTAAATAGTTCTTTTTATATATATATTTTATATATAAAAAGAATAGTCAATATTATATGCTTAATCTTGGAAACAGAAAAAAAAATACATAAATAACCTGAATTTCAGGGTCAATAAATGTTGGATTGCTTTGGGTTATGACAGTTTTGGGGGAGGTCCAAGCGAGGAGATCACTAACCTGGCATGATCTACTCAAAGGTCACTTACAGCACGTGATGGAATAGGCGGTACCTGTATAACTTGCCATAAGCTTCCTATTTCAGGGCTGTTTCCCTAAAGTGCTTTCACTCTTTTCTTCTCTTTTTTCAACAACTCACAACCCTTCACAATGGCTCATGTAAGTGATCGCCATGGTTTCCACGAACAAGTCCTTCTGAAATTTCTCTATAGAGACTTGGTGGCCGCAGAAAGAACGTCAAGAAGGGATTCCAGTTTACCTTTATGGTTGTCGGTATGGCATTTTACACATTTCTAAAAAAAATTGATTCCCTAATCTTTAAAAAAAAAAAAACTTATATGTATTTATTTAAATAAAATTAAAGGCACTTCTGGTACTGGGCGTACAACCTTTGTCAATACTCTGTGCGATTCCAACGTTCTGCCAAACAAGATCTGTGACAATCCTGAAGATGCTCATATTGAAGAAGGCATTAACATCAAGCCGATCTCAGTTGGTGAGTATGATATATGCTAATATTGACCAATCGGACATCAATTCTAATAATAATCTCTTTTTTAATTAACAAATATATATATATATATATAAAATAAATAAATAAATAAAGACCTTGATGAAGATGGGGTAAGGTAAAGTATCGATTATTATCTTATTTTTCATGCGTAAATGAACCAATACCATGAGATCCAGGGGGGGTACCAACCAGGCACTCAGGGAGAGTGCATCAAAACAGGAGAGCAAAAGGCCTCTTGGGATTAAAAAGGGGTTAAAAAAAATAAGTGAGACGCGCTCCTCACATTACATTCAATTTTTGCAGAATCTCCTTGACTATTGTCGACACACCTGGATTTGGTGACAATATCGATAATGAACGATGGTGAGTTGCAACACCAATAATAAAAATATATATACTTAATTAATTACATACACATACACATACCCATACCCATACACACATATATATATTTATATCTTATCTAATTGACCCAATTGATCTAATAGCTTCCATGAGATCGTCGCTTATCTCGAGCGACAATACGATGACATATTGGCCGAAGAGTCTCGGATCAAGCGTAATGCTAGATTCCGTGACAACCGTGTCCATGCTCTTCTGTATTTTATCTCTCCAACCGGTCACGCGTAAGTCACAGCCTTAATATAAAACCAATCTATTGTCTAACTAACTTGTCAATGCAGTCTACGTGAGATTGACATTGAATTGATGCGTCGTCTGAGTCCGCGTGTCAATGTAATCCCAGTCGTAGGCCGCGCAGATTCACTCACACCTCAGGAGCTCAAGGATTTTAAAAGAAGAGTAAATAATCTTTATATTTGCTTTTTTTAAAGAAAAAAAAACATGGATCAAATATTGACATTGATTTATTCAATTCTGTTTAGATAATGGAAGATATTGAACATTACAGCATTCCAATCTACAACTTCCCCTATGATGTTGAGGAAGATGATGAAGACACTGTTGAAGAAAACAGCGAGTTGAGAGTAAGATACTTTATTATCATTGTCATGGTATTTAAATTCAAACCATATTCTAATATGTATATCTATTTTCCTATAGGCTCTCTTGCCCTTTGCTATCATTGGGAGCGATGAAGAAATAAATGTCAATGGCCGCATTGTCCGTGGACGCCAGTACCCATGGGGTGCTGTAGAAGGTATGATACACAAAGATGTATCAATCGACATCTAATCATTATCTTATGAATGTATAATAGTCGACAACCCCAAACATTCTGATTTTGGTAGATTGAGATCTGCTCTGTTGAGGTAACGAAGCGACCAATAATAGTAATAATAACAATTGATATGTAGACCTCTTTATTCAGTCAGACTGTGTGAATGTCTACGTAGTTTATTTCGTTCTATTTCTCACTCCTAATACTTACTGCTAATATTTTTTCCATAATTAATTAGCTCACACCTCCAGGATCTTAAAGAAATCACACACGACTTCTTATATGAAAATTACCGTACTGAGAAACTCAGTCGTACAGTGAGCGGCGGTGACCAAGAGTAAGTGTATTTTTTTGTTATATATTTAATAACATATGCAAACAATGGTAACTGTCCGGCTAAACCATATGCGAATGTTTTGTCCAACAGAGATGCTTCATTGAATGCTGAGGATATGGCCAGCCAGAGTGTAAGGCTGAAGGAGGAACAATTGAAGAAGGAAGAAGAAAAGGTAAAAGATCACCCCTAAGCTTGCTAATCAGCTTTCTATGGGACAGCTTTGATAAACATATACTTCCTTTATTTCATATCTCTATAGCTCCGTGAGATCGAATTGAAGGTTCAGCGTGAAATCCAGGAAAAGAGAGCGGAACTGTCGAGCAAGGAAGAGGCACTGCGCAGTTTGGAAGCTAGATTAGCACAAGCTCAATTGGCAGATTAAAGACTACAATAATCAGTCAGGCAGTTAGCTTTCATCTTTTTGATGAGATAATCATTTCTCCTGATACAACCTCCACTCCTCCCCAACCTCACTATCTCTCCCATTTACAACCTCTTCCTTCTATTATATCTTTATATTTTCCCTTTTTTTCTGGCGTTCGAAATAGTAGCTTTATATCATTTTATTATTATTTAAATATCATCTCTATTTTACCTTCATCTTATTTGTCAAGTGACCATATGAAAATAGAAAGTATTTTTTTTTGGTTATCTGGCTCTTTAACGCGGTGATCTAACCATCTCGTTACACGGTTTCGGGTACCCTACTACCTTTACAGCAGGAATTGCGGCTAAACGTTGGAGTCCATAGCATCGGACAAATAAGGGAGGTCACACTCCTTTGGAAGGGTATGGGCATACTCAAGAGACTACCGGGTCTTCTTGTATGCGTTTGCGTACCCCGCCAAAGACACTTGCTTGTCCTACTCTTGAGTTACCAAATTACCAAATTGTGTAAATCCCCCACATTATCAGCCTCCCAAGGAAAATCATTTGAATACCAGCTTCCATGAGTACTATTTATGAAAACCAATCAATTTTTACTTCAAATACCTTACCTTAACCCCACACATATGACTGGGATTCAATGCATGTACAGCACAGCACAGCACAGCACAGCAAACCATTACCAAAATTCCCATCTATAAAAGAACCTTCTTCAGCTTTCTTGCTTCTCTTCTTCAACTTTACTTTACTTTCTTTACTTTCCAATGGCTAACGTTAAAGCACATAAGAACGCACTAAACTTCGAGCCAAGTGGAGGCGAAACCTTTAGATACCAGGAACAGCTCCCCAAGTTACCAATTCCTGAGCTCAAAGATACATTGGCCCGTTATTTGACTAGTATCCAACCTCTACAGGTAAGATTTTCAAAGAAAGAAAATAAATAAACAGCCTATCCCTGACTCCCACCAAAAAATAATAATAATACAACTTTTTTTGTAGTCTGTTGAAGAGCATGAAAGAAGCAAGGTTGCCGTCAAGGACTTTCTCGAAAACGATGGCCCAAAGTTGCAAAGCAAGCTATTAACATATGCGACCGATAAATCATCTTACATTGAAGAGTTTTGGTAAGAATTTGGTAATCAAGATAACATTTTGGAACATACTAAATCCTTTTTGTATATATATATATAAAATATAAAAGGTATGACTCTTACCTCCAACATTCTGACCCAGTGGTCTTGAACCTAAACCCATTCTTTGTACTGGAAGATGACCCTACCCCTTTGAGAAACGACCAGGTCATTCGTGCGTCCTCGCTCATCTATTCTACTCTCAAATTCATTGATGCTCTTCACGATAAGACTCTTGAGCCAGATGTCTTCCGTGGTACACCTCTATGCATGTCCCAGTTCAGTCGCCTGTTCGGAACTGCTCGAGTACCGACCGACAATGGCTGCTATATGGCACCGGGAAACGAGTCCAGACACATTGTTGTCATGGCTCACTCCCAGTCCTACCACTTTGAGGTCTTTGATGAGTTTGGCGAGACTGCATTGACCGAAAAGGAGATTGCGGCCAACCTCAGGGCCATCCTTCGAGACGCAGCTCGTATTCCAGTGAGCGATATTGCTAAGACTGCCATTGGTGTACTGACGACCGAGAAGCGTCGTAACTGGGCCCGCCTCAGAGCCGAACTAAAGTCAGACCCAACCAATCGCCAGTCTCTCAAAGTAATCGATTCTGCACTTTTTATTGTGTGCTTGGATCATGTTGAGCCTACAACTATCGAGGATTTAAGTTCAAACATGCTGTGTGGCACATATCGCCTAGATCAAGGGTTACAAGTTGGCACATGCACCAACCGTTGGTACGACAAGCTTCAGGTAAGAACCAAACAATATATAATGTATTGTTTGAATATCACAGCAGTGTAACAAAATAATATATATAAAAAAAATCTAACACATTTATAGATCATTGTCTGTAAGAACGGTAGTGCGGGTATTAATTTTGAACACACTGGTAAGTTGATGAGAATATGGGCTCAGGCTTGTGTTACGATTCTTTTTTTTTTTAAAAAAAAATTTACTTATGTAATGTGGGGTATTGGCAGGTGTCGATGGTCACACTGTTCTGCGCTACGTCTCCGATATTTACACGGACACAATTCTTCGATTCGCAAAGACAATCAACAGCCAGACAAAGTCTATATTCCATTCTCACAAGCAAAAGGATAGTGCTGCTAACCGTGCCAGACGAGATAGTTTCGGTACTGGTCTTTCATTCGACATCAACCCTCGCAGAATCGAGTGGAACATGACTGAGCCAATCACACTTGGCGTTAGATACGCCGAGACCAGACTGAGTGACCTTATCTTGCAAAACGAGGTTCGTGTCCTCGAATTTAACAACTATGGAAAGTACTTTATTACCGACATGAAGATGAGTCCGGATGCTTTTGTCCAGGTAAATAGCATAAGAAAAGTAACAGAGATTTTTAAAAATAAAATAAGCGGGGAACTAATGATGATTTTCCATGATGAAATAATTATCTATAATTATGATCTTCTTCAGATGGCGTTCCAAGCTGCCTATTATGGTCTCTACGGAAAGTCAGAATGCACCTATGAACCAGGTACGACTTTAGATTGGATAAGAAAAAAAATTAGGGTTTTTGCTAACATAATAATAATAATTTATTTTATTTTATTTTATTGTAGCTATGACAAAGACTTTCTTACACGGAAGAACTGAGGCTATCCGCAGTGTTACCAATGCCTCGGTCAACTTTGTCGAAACTTATTACTCAAAGGCAGCTGATCATGACAAGCTCGAGAGTCTGCGCAAAGCACTCAAGAGTCACACCAATCTCACTCGCCAGTGCGCCCAAGGTTTAGGACAAGACCGCCACTTGTTTGCTCTTGAATGCCTCTGGAACCGTATGAACAAAGACACCAAAAAGCCTTTGATCTTTACTGACAGTGGGTGGAAGGTTCTCGGTCACACAATGATCAGTACTTCCAACTGTGGAAATCCAGCACTGCGTCTCTTTGGTTTTGGTCCCACAGTATCGGATGGCTTTGGCATTGGTTATATCATCAAAGAGGATGGTATCTCCGTAAGTAGCACATTGACTATATTTGATAATCGAGCGTGGGAAATTAACACTAGTTTGATAGTTTGCTGCGTCGTCTAAACATCGTCAAACCGAGCGTCTCTTAAAGACACTTGAGAAATATCTGTTGGATATACAGATTATGTTACAAAAGGAGAAATACCCAGGAGGAATTTCCCAGAGACAACGAATTCTTGCTATGGAAAATGCGGACGAACTTAACAATGGTTACAGCTACTTTGATAACGGAGAAAACTTTGGATCGGACAAAGAGTCTTCATCTGGTTCTATCGACGGTTACCTTTCCCGTTCCCCTACTCGCAAGGTTGGAAAGCGTCTTATGTTGCGCGAGACCGACTAAGCTTTTTTTTTAAAAAAAAAAAAGGAAAAAGAAGTAAATAAGTAAATGGAGCTGGCTCTAATCTTTTGAAATCAATAAAGACATATGTGTATACCTAAATTAAGTAGCTTATCTCTTTTTTTTTCAAAAAAAAAAAGTATGAATATCAGGCAACAATTCTTATATAATCAAAAGAAATTGTGGGGAAAAATTGAATTTCTTTTTTTTTTCTTACCAGAAATCTATTAACCCAATCGTCCATGGGTTTCGATCAAAGTGCTACACAAGAAGAGTGTACCAGAATGTAGTACCAAATTAAATGATTCTTGGAAAAGAATTCCATGTTTGACTAATGAACCAGAAATGAAGAATCTTTTTTTCTTTAATTATTATTATTCAAAAAAAAAAATACAAAAAAAAGATAGCTTTGTTTATTGCTACTTTACTTATTCACACTCTTTGCAGAGTTGAGACATATCGATTAAATAGGCTGCTGACAAATATCTTTTGTTGAAACAAGGAAGGACACGGTTGAATATGATCAAAACGCTCCAAATTAATCCACCACTCCCATTCCCCCCTTTTTATTATTATTATTTTGCTTTGATAAACTGATTGCTTCCACTTGCTTCAATTTCAACTTTAATCGACTGTAGGAGACACATGTGAATTCCATTCTACATAGCATTATAATAGACCGTCTTTAGCTATTTCTTTGACCTTCTTTGGCAATTCCCTAATTCCTGCAAGTAATAAGTATGCTTCTGTCAGTCAGCCATCATATTTTTCCTAAGATACATGAAATAAAATAAAATAATTTGGAGTACATGTTCAGGTACAAAAGGTACAGAAGGTACAGAAGGTACATTTATTATAATGTCAAACATAGCCTTGGTCAGGTTAAAATTATCTGATTGCATGTACATTAGATTATACCACCATACTTGAAAGGGTTGACTCTTTTTCAAAAAAAAAAAAAAAAGAATAAAGATAAAACAAAATACACCTGCTTTTTCTTTTTCTGTTTGATGTATTAAATTGAGGGTGAGGGATAGACTTCTATTATTATCATTTCTATCATAAATAATAATCATAATGGTTTGATTCTGGTTTGAAGATTTGTTACCTTGTCTCCAAAATGTTTTGCACCTCAGATTTTATTTTATAATACATTATATACATCAACTATGGCCTTTTTTGACTCACAAAATCCAAGTCAACATAATAAAACACCTGTAATAAGAGCCGTGTGTATAAACTCCAAATCAAAACTAGTCAAGAAACCCTAGAGCTTGATATTGTACAATCAGCATTTCTTCAAAGTTCAAACTCAAACTATTCGGGCCAGGCAATAAAACTGGATGTCAGCTAAACGAGGAAAGAAAAAGAAGAAAAAAAGAATCGAATATAATATGCTGGTATAAGGACTCTACGAAAAGTAAAATAGAATAAAATGCAAGAGGTCAAGGTCAAACTAAAACTAAAGCTAAAAACTGTTTTCTGTAAGGAAAGACCCTATTCAGCTCGGAGAGTCCCCGCTAATTTATTTATTCTTCAGAAACGCAATTTTGATTCCACAAGGTTAGCATAATAAAGTGTTAATGATTAAAAAGAAAGCTACACGAGGTAACCACAGTCAAGAGCCAATAATAATAATAATAATACTAATAATAATATGTTTCTGTAGCCTAAAAGTATTACGGGGCAGTCTGAGGGCTCCTTGGAAACACCAGAAGAAATATATATATATGTATTCAGCGCAAAGTAAACGAACCAAGATCCCTTGGTCTAACCTACAAACCTACAATCGCATATTTGCAGAATCTAACCTTGTTAATCAACAGTCAAGATATCAAAGATTTGAATAAGAAAAAATACTACTGGAAACTAATGCTGGTACTAGTATTTTAATATATCACAAGAGACTCTATTCAATGAATGAATTACACATATACTATTACTATTATTATCATTATTGGCCTGTTTAACCAAATTAACCTTTTTCTGTCCTACCCCAAATAAAACGACTATTTTTCTTGTTCTTCTTATAATCATCATCCAAAACCAGAAATATTATACTGTCACAATTTTAATCCAGGAGTTGATGCACCGTGAAAAAAAAACCATACGACTCATTACTGAACAACCTTAATAATAACAAAATAACAAAGCAAAAGAAAAAAACAACAGTAGCAACAATAAATGACAAAGCCAAAGGATGCCCAACCAGCCAGAAAAGGACCATGGAGAAGCATCAGTCTAAAGCTTAAATCAAGCCGACCGACATCAATCTCGTCCCTCCCATCACTTGACTCGAGACGATCCTCGTCTTCTGCTGATTCAGTCAAGCAATACAGCACTACAGTACCCTTAAAACCAGTACACGAACATATTGTCGACACCCCAGATTCAAGCGAAGAATCACAAAGAGGTAGTCAAACCTCACTTGAGACAGCTGGTACCGAAAAGACTTCTACTACCCCTGCAAGTCACACAGCTGGACATCCTAATGATCACCTCATTCTTACCCAAGACCCATCGAGTCCAAGTCCAAGTACAAGTACAAGTCCAGAACCAGGACCAGAACTAGAACAAGAAACAGGACCTCATTCTCCCGAAGGCACAAAGAGGTCTGTTGAACAGGTCCGGAAGGCCCGGGCCAGTATGTCCGCTATTCTGAGTTCACTCCGGGATGCAGGACAGGCTATTGGTGATGAAGACCTCTTGAATGACGAAGAAACCCAACGGAATGCAGAGGTCCAGAGAAAGCCCGTTGAGCCCACAGTATTTTTTAAGGAAGCTTCGGATATGTGCGGGCCATCAGAAAGCACCGAGGATAAAGACAAATCCGCATTTTCTGAAATAGTGTTTCCTTTGTCGTCTGCAAGTAAACATCATTCAGCTCGTAGAACTCAAACTCTAAGATCAATGTCGATGTCGTATTGCGGAAGCAAGAATGTGTGGGACTTGGCATCTCCGGATGTCTCCCCGGAAACATCCCCGCAGGAGCTAAAAGAAGATCCTGTTAGATATCTCACCACACCGCCAGTAACAGCAACATCGACTGCAGCAGCAGCAGCAATAATAGTCAAGATTGAGGGTTTGTCAAAACTAGTCACACCAACTGATGGGCTTTATACATCAAATCAATCACAATTGACTGAAAACCTGGATCTAACAAAAGCTGTACAAACGGTTGTCGAGAATGAGGATCCATTGAAAGAAGATGTACCAACCAAGAAATCTGCAATAGTTGAACCACCGATAATAGCTGAGGTGGATATGAAGGAAGAGTTATTGGTGGTGACCGAGAACGATGATCTGCTGAAAAAAGAAATATCAAAGGAGAGCCACAGTGATTCTGAAGCAGGGACCAAAAATGTGTGTTTCTCAAAGAAGGGACCAAGAGAAGAAGATACCCCAATTGAGCCTATTGATACAGATGCAGCTGTGCTTCTAGATACTTTACATGATATTTCTGAGCCACATCAAGTGGTATCCGAAAAAGAAACTGCGTCCGATAATACCGTCGTTTCAGACCATATTCCCATTACTACTGCTAATAATTTAGTAGTAGTGCCAGCACCAAAACCAGTAAAAGAGATACCTTCCCAGATACCTTCAAAAGTGGACACTACAGAAGTATCGATTCCTATGGTTGAATCGGAAGCAGCTGCAACGTCGCTTTTCAGTCAGACTCGAACCTACAAAAATGTTCAGCTGCCAGACATACAGCAGCTGGCTCGACATGTTCGCCGCCCCCAATCGCTTGCACTTACTCACTCTAATAAAAACATGATGTGGATCCAAGAGAACAACGATCCTTCGGACTCCGACTCCGACTCAAGCGGCAGTGAGCAGTGGATGGATTCTATTGAGCTTGACATGGAAACTGACTATGCAGACGTTATACGGGCAGTAGATGTAAAGAAGATTATAGAAAACCATCTTAATTCTAATGATCAGAATGAGGCCGGTAAGCACATGTGTATTTAGTCTCTTTGTATCTTTCTTTTTGTGTGATGACAGGTTCTAATTGACTAAATATTGTGTAATTTCTTAGATAAATACGTGAAAGATGGTGTAAAGTTCATGTTTAGAAACAAATTTACAAAAGCAAATGCCATCTTTCAAACCAGGGCAGAAACGTAAGCAATTCTTTTGTTTTTTTCTTTTATTCTCTGTGTATGCGTATAAACCAAGAATAAACCTCATATTTACGTGTGTGCGTGTGTGCGTGCGTGCGTGCGTGCGTGTAATTATGTAGGGATCCGCTTTCTGTACTGAAATTGGGTACAATGTCGTTTATGAAAGGTGAGTGTATAATATATTGGTATCACCTTTTGCGAACCCAGTCTCAGAATTACAACGCTCTTTTTCATTCGTATTGTCTCTGATTTTGGTTACATTATTTTCTTTTTTTTTTGCTCCAAAAACAACTACAACAACTAGCTATTATGGTAAGTACAAAACACAAATCATCAAAAAAAGAAAGATTTGGAGCTGATAAACTCTTTTTCTATTGTACGTGCCTATGTGCTGTGCGTTCTGTGCGTTCTGTGCGTTCTGTGCGTGATGTGCGTATGTGCGTATGTGCGTGCGCTGTGTAGACATCCCGAAAAGAAGACCAAGATGCAGCTATGCACACACTTGTGGTAGCTTATACAATGGCAAATGCACAGATTGTTATATCTGTAGAAAAAAAACCTTTCAACGATGAATTCTCGCAGTACTTTGTTTCATATGTTGCAGAAAATAACTCTGGTCAGCCTCTGTCCCCTGCACCGACTTCAGCTGGATTTACAGGGATAATTCCAAACGGTGTCTTGCGAGCTCATGCGATCAAAGCTGAGAGCTGTTTACTGATGGCATTATTACAAATCAGTCAAGCAACCGCGCCAAATTACCTAAAAGCCGGGCTTAACTTGAAAAGAGGTAAACAAATGCAAGATAAAAAAAAACACACAATCTTTATTGTTACTTACAAAGTAGTATGTATGTGTTTATTATTATTATTATTATTATTATTATTATTATTATTATTATAGCCCATGAAAGCTATTCACTTGTTTGGGAAGAGTATCAAAAGATGGGACAGGGTCGTAGTAAATTCATGGATAGTGAGACTATATCTGGCACTGAGTTTGGCATTGGCACCATTAATCTCCTGCTGTCTTCTTTACCTGACCGGATCACCAAGATATTTTCGGTTCCTGAATGGGATGTCAATAAGGATTTGGGATATTCTTTGCTAAAGACATGCATTAAAGGCAAAGGGACCCGATCCCCTTTGGCCTCTCTAGTGTAAGTTTTTTCTTTCTTCATCTTTGTCCTGAAAACCAGGCCAATAGAGGTAGTATGATATGAATGAGACCGAAAATACGAAGAAAAAGTAGTAGTAGTAGTAGAAGAAGAAGAAGAAGAAAAAGAGGAAGTTTGAGCTGATTTTTTTTTTTTTACTTTTACTTTTTATCTAGACTCTTGGCCTACCATTCTCTTATATCCTCCTTTGCCCCTCGAGTTTATGGAAAGGCTCTTCTCCGGGACTCGATCGACTGTCTACTCGATGCACAAAAGCTCTACCCTAATTCGTGCTTCTTTTTGTTTTACGCTGCTCAGATATCCAGGGTGGCAAACAACATACCCCTTTCTGACAAATCTTTTGGATATGCGATGGAATCCGGTCGGCGGGATGAATGGATTGAAGTGGCGATGAAAAACAGAGTGAGCCATGAGATTGGACTAAACCATATGTTGGGATTGGAATGGGAGGCGGCTCTTTCATGCTTTGAGAGCTTGGCAGATGTAAATCCAAATGTAAACGGAAGCGTAGATGATAACGAGTCAGCCGCCATCTACAAGTATTTTACCGCTGCCTGCCTCGAAATGCTAGGGAGACGAGGAGAATCGATCCATGCATTTGAACAAATAGGATATTTTACATCCAATAATCATAATAATAATAATCATAATAATCATAATATTTACAATAATAATAATAATAATAATAATAATAATAATAATTCTGAAAATAATAATCATAATAGTGATACCGATTTGTCAACCTTTACAAACAATCCACTAGGAGCTTATTGTCACCGACGCCGGGAAGCCTTTAAACAAAACAAGTACAGACATATGGACGTGTGCCTTCCAGGACTCGAACTTTTGGTAGTACTACATGGATTTGGTTCCATGCCTCAGACTTCGCTCGAGAACTGTGTTGGGCTTGTTGAAAGGACACTCGGGGTGTTGTCAGAAAAGGAGCGGATCGAACAGGCACTTATCATGCGAGGTCTTGGGTCTGATCCACCGCCAAACTATAATGTCGAGCGTGCAGTTCTGTTGTTGATCATGGCTACAGTTCTTAATGCATTAGGCAATCACAAGGAAAGCATGGTTCATCTCGATTGTATCCTAGGGAACAAGGATCATGCCAAGTCCGAAGGGTGGATAGTTCCGTTGGCTTACTGGGGTAAGGAACAGAGAGAGAGAGAGAGAGAGAGAGAGAGATTATGATTTTTTTAGCTTATCAAAAAGCTCACAATTGAATTCAATAATTGTGTCCCTTGGTTGGTTGGTTGGTTGGTGGGGGGGGTAGTTGCTTGCTTGCTTTTTTTTTTTTTTTTTTACTTTTTGCTTTAGAAACTGAATATTAATTTTTCTTTCTTTATTTTGGTTAATTTGTTTGTAGAGGCAGGTGTTGTAAGTTGGGGGCTCGGTGATCGCACCAAAAGTCGAGAGTTGTGGCAATCGGCATTAGGCTGCACAGACTATGACTTTGAATATGCAACGGTTGTGCTGCTTGGGCTTGCATTGGATAAACACAATGATGTTTTCCGATAGTTTAATTCCTTTATTTTCTTATATTGGTTTATTCTTGGTCTGGTACAAAGGCATCTATTTTACTAAAGAAAAGAAAAATTATTAAAAGTTCTTATTGGCATCGTTTGATATGGCTGTTAAGATTGTGATGATAAAGTGATTAATAGAGTGATAGTGATGTTGAGTATATAATAGGTGCATCATACATAGGTAAAGCTGATCTGCCATCACGGAGACGAATAAGGAGACTTTTGGGATTGATATTATTCCTACATAATTACAACCATCAGAACTTTGTCTACACACAATATATATTGATTCGCTCAGCCAATTTAATTCTACACGGCATTAAAAGATTTTATTTATATACAAAAAGGATTGTCTCAGCAACGCATTGAACTCCTTGCTCCAAAAAAAAGGAATATTAATGATATAACCTCAAAAGATTAAGAATACGGCGCTTTTGATCTGCACACCAGAGAGTCTAAATCAAGCAGATATCCGTCAAGAAGAAAACATTGACAATTGTATCTAGTAGCCTTCCAAATGCACAAATGCCCTCTAGAGCTCCTACATTGCTATTTATTTGCTTATTTGCTTATTTGCTTATTCTCTGCCTTGAAATAAATAAATATTATACACACCCAAAGAGAGAGAGATAAGGAAGGAAGGAAGGAAGGAAGGAGCCCCTTCTTGTAATTCTATTTTATGCCACTTGAAACACACCATCAAACGGTTGAATTAAGGTGGCAAAACACGAAAGAAATGTAATGGTAACGAATCTCTGTTTCTTTTCTTTTCTTATCTTTTTTTTTTAGACTTCTGCTTTACTTATTTATTTAATTTCCTTTCTCCCTCTACCTTTATCTTTACCTTTACCTTTACCTCTTTATATCTTTTTTTTTATATATATTTAGATTTTCTGGATAATTATTTGCCACTTGATGAGGGGTGACTGATGATATTTTAGACCTTGAAGTCTAAAAAGATCCTTCTTGTGTTATCCAGCCACAAAAGTAAAAATAAGAAGAGTCTTGATGATCGAGCAAGTGATCCAGGGATGATACTATGTAGATGAAGAGGGGTTGATGTGTCTATATGTGCCTATGTGCCTATATTATTTAATGATGGTCCATAGGAATTGGCATGTAAATTTATCGTATGAATAATGAGAATGATTAAAAGGCAAATGCTCGAAAAGGGACAACTGTCTAGAACTTTTTCTTTCTTTATTTTTCTTGTTTTCTTCTGTTAATGAGAGTGCTTAAGGAGGACTTTATAGAAATAAAGAAGTAAAAAAAAAAATGATGATGATAATATTATTATTATTTTACATTTCTTACTCTGGCATGCCAATCTACAACGTCCTCCAATGAACTGGTGAGTAATATATATATATATATAATATGCACTATGAATGGGTCCAATATATCCCTAGTTATGAGTCTTTATTATTGTACTATTATTTCCTTTTTATTATCTTTTCTTGCCCTTTTGCGTAGACATCTCGAAAAGGACGATGCAAAGTGATAGTAGCAAGATCGATTGATCAGGTTATAAAGATGTAAATATGTAAAGTACAATTATGTATCATTAGTTAGTTAGCGAGTTAGTTAGTGAGTGTGCGTAGTTTACTATAGTGTACATTAACTATAATAGCTTATATGTGCCAGAAACCCTTTTAAATTTTTATTGACCAAAAAGAACCTCTTGAAAGCCAAGTCAGGATAATTACTATTAGCATTATTATCATTTTCATCCCTTGATATTCTTACAAGTCAAATAAAAAGAAGCTTTTTTGTACATATAAAAAAAAACAATAATAATTGTTATTAAAAACCCCCTCAACCACCACCACCACCACCACCTCCTCCCTTAGGATTCCATAAATAAACATCAATCAAAAGAAGGATAATATGAATGTATTATATGTGGTGCAAATATTGAAACAAAGAAAAAGCGTTTTATTTTTTTTAATTATTATTAAAAGTTATACATAATATAATATATAATATTATTATTATTTTTAATTTGATTTAATATTAAATGAATGAATGAATGAATTAATGAATAAAAGAATAAAAGAATGAATAAAGAAATAAATAAATTTTCTTAAAGACTTCAATATACTTTAATTAGATATGTTGGCTTCCTTAATCTGTGCGTCCTTTAATCATATTACCATTTTTATATAAAGAAGTATCTTTACCGGGTTTTCCATCGGCTGTAGGACAAGATAAAGACCGACTATATAAGATAATATTGGATTGAGCAGCATTCCCCACAAATAAAAATAATAATAAAAAAAATTTTACTTGCACGTTTGAACCACCAAGAATAGACAAGTGCAGGATAGCGAGTTTGGTATAAAGCCATCACGAGTCTGACCTTTCATCGTAGTTCCTCACCCCTTGCTTTTGGTATTCTTTCTTTCTCTCAGTCAAGTCAAGTCAAGTCAAGTCAAGTAAATCAGTCAAGTCAGTCAAGTCAGTCAAGTCAGTCAGTCAGTCAATTTCATCTGCTTTGATTTCTTTATTATATTTTATTTTATTATATGCATTACATCTACATACATTACATATAAATGTAGATGTAGATGTGTGTATACAGTATAGATACATTTTATAAAGAAATTAGAACACAAATCTTACTCTGGAACCCAAAAAAAAAAAAAAGTCTTGTTCAAAGAAGATATAAAATTACTATGATTATATTTAATATTAATATTATTAACCTCCTTTTGAACCTCCTTATTTTCTCTATATAATTCCAATCCGCCAAACCAATTGTTGACCGCACACATCTCTCTTTACCTCTTCTATAAAAATCCTTTCTTTTATTTTTATTTCTTTAACGAAAATACCATATTATTCTTATTCTTATTCTTATTCTTTAAATCACAACAACAGCAATTAAACACAATCGTAGCAGTTGTACTAGTACTAGACAACAAACAACAAACAACAAACAACAAACAACAGACAACTTTGCACATTCCATTCATTATTCAATCTTATTACCACGCAATAATGAAGTCTGCCATGTTTATGTTGTACCTTTGCTTGTCTACAGTCCTGTTGTCCGGTGTTTCGGCTTCCAGACTTAAGAACCGAGGTGTTGCCACCGTTATGAATATCGAGGCACCAGCCAATTCTACAGAGGATGGTCTTGAAAGACGCGCCAATAGAGGAACATGGTAATATATATATATATATATATATATAACATATAAGCAGATAACTATTACAAGGGGGACTTTTATGTACTCACAATTTTTTTAAAAAATAAAATAAAATAAATAAATTTAATGTTAGGTACACTGGTGCAGACCTTCGTAACGCAGCTTGCTATGATCGTAACGGTCTTTCACCCTTTCATGCAACCAACTATGACATGATTGGAGCCATGGTATGCTTAATTGAGATTGAACAACGGAAGTCACATACTTAGATTCGATTGTTAAATAGGCCATGAATGACTTTGAGCAATGCTACAAGTGTATGAAGATCGTGAACAACCGAAACCCAAAACTCAGCGTGATTGTCAAGATTGTTGATAAATGTGCTGCCTGCAAAGTTGGTAAGAAAGATATAATTTTTAATTATTAAACATGTGAATGGGGGATTTCAATATGATCTAACTATTCTATAGCAAAGGCAATTGATCTGACACCTGCCGCCTTTAAAAAGATCTCACCCAAGGGTAACCTCGATGTTGGCGTACTTGACATCAGCTGGACCTCTGTTCGTTGCGGCTCATCTCGCGGATATCCTTCATATGGATCTCGTTAAAGATTCTTCCACACACCTCCCCCAAAGTAGACTTCCCTTTCTTTCTTTTTCTTTCATTTCTGTCGTATCGATCGTATCGATCATATTGATTGTAGAGATATGATTATATACTTCTTTTCTTTTCTTTCCCTTATATATCTGGTAGACACACCTCTTCCGTTGGCTCTTGTTAAAGTAGAGAATAAAACAAAAAAATACCCTTTTTCCTAAATCAAATTTTAATGTATTTTATATATTTGATTTAATTTGATTTCATTTGATTTAATTTGATTTGGTAGCAATAATGGTAGTAGTAAAATTATTAGTTTTTTTTTGTCTGTGCGGGAACACTTGAATTATTAGGGTCCTCCTTTATTATAATTTATTATCTTCAATTAATAATCTATAATAATTATTAGATATTTGTGGGTTTCTTGGGTTGCCACTTTATTTCTTATTATCCACCCCCCTCTCTCATTAATATAATATAATATAATATATAAAAAAGAGATTAAGCATATTATTTATTCAAACAAAATAAAGTAAAATAAGCTACCCTTGAATCCTTCCCCTCCTACACTTTCCCCTTGCTCTTGCTCTTGCTCTTCATCTTCTTTATCTTTATCTTTTGATTGCTCCCACCCTTTTACATTTCCACTCCCTTTTCATTTAAATAGATAGATAAATGCCCACAGCTTATTTTATTATTATTATTATTATAAGTATTGTTCATAGGTCAAATTACACTCTAATTACTTACTAAATGCCATACAATATAGATATTTAAAGGAGGAAAGAGGAGGACAAAGATTGAAGAAAGGAAAGCAAAGAAGCAAGGGACGAGGGAAAGGAGGGGAAGGAGAAGGAGGGGGGATTATAAAAAGACCCTCGAAATTATGCAATCTATATTACCATACACACGCACACATACGTACATATGTACATACAGAGCCCTCTTTCCTTTCCTTTCCTTTCTGTCCTTTCTTTATTTCCACATGGCATAGGTAGGTAGGTTTCAAGCCTTCGTTCCCTTTTCTCTCTCTCTCTCTTAATTCCTTATTTCCGTATACCGCTTAATTATTTACTTTAATCTGTGTGTGATTTTTTTTTATTCGATCAACCAAAAAAAAAAAGTTTTTTTTTTGCAAGTGTGTGTGTATGTGTGTGTGTAAGGTGCGTAGATTCGTAGGATACGTTCTTGCTTGCTTTCTTGCTTATTCGTTCGTTTCGGACAGAAAAAAAAAGTAGGAAACAACCCTTCACTGATAATTTTTTTTTCCATTTTTTTTTAAAGCTTCTCACCAGCCTCGGCCTCAGCAAGGAACTGCTTGATGAAAGCCTCCTCGTCGGAAGAGCTGGCCTTGATTGGGGGAGTAGCAGGCTGGGCAGGCTTGGGCTTCATGGCATAAGCAGTACCAGCAATAGCGTAGGCAGAGATAAATCCAATGGAAAGCTAAGAGAATAAAATGATCATAATATAATATAATATAATATATGTTATGTTATGAATTGTCTCGTCAAATCTCTTGTTTTTTGTTTTCAATTCTGGCTTCTTATTTTGGGATTCGCGTGTATACATCTTCGTATGTTTGTGTATTATCCAAATTTATTTATATAAATTTCTTCGTTGTTCAATAGATATATGTATGTCTTTGTGATTGCTTGCTTGCTTGCTTGCTTGTGCGCGCGTGTCGAACAAGAAAGAATATGACCGTGTTGCTGATTATCCTGTCTTAATACGTAACAGGGTCTTTTTCTGTTTTCTTTTGTTTCCGAGATAAACAGTTGCAAGGAAGAGAATGTATGCTGGTTTGTTGCTCTTGTTGCTGTTTAATTGATGTTGTCATTGTTGTCGTTGATTTATATATTCGTCTTTTCTTTTCTTTTCTTTTATTTTTTTTGGCGCGAACTTTCTCTTTTATTTTTATTTTGCTTTTGGTAAACCGAGAAAAAAAAACAGAAGAAAAAATAGTAGTGTTAAGAAAACGACTTACGATGTGGAAAGGAACCTTCTTGCCAGCGATAACGTAGTGTCCAGCCATTATTGAAATGAAGTTATTTTTTTTTGGTCTTTTTTCAAGGTCGTTAAAGGTCAGAAAACAAAGGCTCACCCCTTTTTTGTTTTTGGATTCGACAAGGGCGGGTCGGAGCTAAAGTTCGACGTCACATACATGACGTCGACCAATGCTCTTTGTAGACCAGGCTAAAAAGAAACCAGTCCGTTCACACAAATGAAACACTTTGTTGGTATTTTATTTTTTTAATTTGATTTTTAAAAAGAAAGAAAAAAAGGGGGGAATAAGAAAGGGTATCAAAGATAGTATAGTATCCTTTATACTTATACATAAATGTCTATATGATTAGATGTCAATATGTCAATAGGTTTGTCTTGTCTATCTAGGTGATTATGTGACTGTGTGGCTGTGTGACTATACAGCTTATGTGACTATGTGACTATGTGATTATACAGCTTATATGACTATATATGTATATGTATATGTATATATATATATATATTGTTGTCTCTCTCTCTCTCTATCTCTCTCTATCTCTATCTCCATATACTGGACTTTATTTTTCCCATATATTATTTTTTTGAGCTCACTCCGATCTTTTCCATTTTTCTTTTTGGATTTTTGGTGTGATGATTGCATTTATTATAATATACATTATTGTAAGGAACATATCATTGAGCCAATAGTCGTAATTACGACAGTAGAAGTGGCAGAGAGAGTATGGCGCTTAATGAAAAATAATAAAAAAAGGGACAGAAAAGAGAAAAAAAGAAAGAGAAGAGATAATCTAAAGGCCATTGATTTAACCATGGCAACTTGTTGGATTAGAATTGGTATCCCGTCAGATAGGCTTTCACTGTGCCAACCCAAAGAATGTTCCGTAAATTTGGAGTTTATTGGATTATTGGACTATTGGATTATTGGTGTAGTCTGTATTTGGGGTTAGGTCTTTGATTAGATGGGTCTATCTATTTGTTCAAGAAGATGACCAAGCAAGTGTATTTCAATTGGGCTTTCTATTGACACCATCTCCCTTTGATCTGTATTTTATTGACTGACTGTATGAATGCATGATTAGGGCGTGTATATCTACTATATATACATTTCTTTTTTTTTCTTAAAAAAAAAAGGGCTATAGAAGAGTCACGAACACCCTACTTTTTTTTTTCTTTTTCTTTGGGTAGTTGGGATGGGGTTATTATTCCAGTCGCGCATCAATTTTTTTTTCTTCCCGTGTTTTTCCATGATTTTACCAGCACACACACACACACACATACAAAAAAAAACCTGGGCCTTCTTCTTTTTATTTTTATTTTAAATCTCTTTCTCTTCTACTCTTCTTTCGTTTCACACCCTCTTTCTCTATTTACTCATAGATAAATCTTGAACATGTCCGCTGCTAGACGTCAAATTCTCAGAGCCTCTACTGGTCTGTCCACCACTGCCCGTCTCACTGCAACCAGAGCCACTGCCAGAGCCCTCCCTCTCTTGGCCCAGAGCAGTGCCCGTGCATTCTCTTCCTCAAGGTATATATATATATATATACACGCATACCACAAAACAATACACAAAGGGCAGAGACAAGAGAATATCATATAACCAAAAAAAAAACACTTTTATAGCCCTTCTAGCTTTGTTGCTCTCCGTGCATGGGCACAGGCAGCTGTTGCAAAGGAAGTCAGACTCTACAGTGCAAAAGGTAAAAGAACCAAAGAAGAAAAAAAAGAAGTTTGACGCGAGAGACCCAACATTTTATTTTATTTTATTTTGTTTTGTTTTCCCGGGAACTCTGAAACTAAACCAAAAAAAAAATACCTCTCGCCTGTTTTTTTTTGTTTGTTTTTTTATTATGGTCTTTATATCTCGTTGCTGTCATATTGATATGGTATAGCCTATCCTTCCCATAATGTCATTGCCATGCCCGCCCTTTCCCCCACGTAAGGACAACCAAATACATATATATTTATATACAAATTAGTCAGTCAGTCAGTCAGTCAGTCAGTCAGCCAGTCAATCGATCGATTGATTAATTAAGCAAGCAAGCAAAATCACGTCAATCTAATCTAAATCTTTTATATATATATACTTATATTTATATTTGTACAGCATGACACAGGGTGGTATTGGCGTCTGGCAGAAGAAGGTCGGTGATGAAATCCAGCCTGGAGATGTCTTGGTAGAGATCGAAACCGACAAGGCCCAGATGGACTTTGAGTGCCAGGATGAGGGTTTTGTAGCCAAGATCTTTGCAAAGACTGGTGATAAGGATGTTCCTGTTGGAAAGGTAATATAGCTATATACATACATATATCAAATCAAATCAAATCAAATCAAATCACATCACATCACATTACCAAAAAAAGAGAAAAAGAAAAAGATCTTGTGCGTCAAAGAATAATATATATATATTTATCTCATATTTTATATTTCGATAGCCTATTGCTATTCTCGTCGAGAACGCTGATGATGTCGCTGCATTTGAAGACTTCTCTATCGAGGATGCCGGTGGTGCTGCTGCTGGTTCCGCTGCTCCTGCAAAGGAAGAATCTCCCGCCAAGGAGGATTCTCCCGCCAAGGAAGAGGCTCCCGCTAAAGAAGAGGCTCCCGCCCAGGCCTCTTCAGGCTCAGCCAATGGTAAGAGAGATAGAGAGATAGGGCATAATATACATATATATATATATATATAAATTTCAAAATGAATGGGATGGGTAAAATCCGGGTACCTTTTAAAGATCATAGAGACTTATGCTTTCTCTTTATGTATTATATCTCTCTCTGCGTGTGTGTGTATTGGGTTCCACAGGTGAAGTCAAGGCAAGTCCCTATGCAAAGGTATGTTTTGGCTTTATTAAAATCAAAAATAAAAAGAGTGTATTTGTGGGTTTCTGATATTCCATACTATGGCTGTTCTTTTTTCTTCTTCTTTTTTTTAGACCGTCGCTAGAGAGCGTGGTATTGATATTTCTTTAATCAAGGGTACTGGCCCTAATGGTCGTGTTGTAAAGGAGGATGTTGACAACTATAAGCCTGGTAAGTTTAATGTTTTTGGGATAAGGATTCAAAAAAGAAGAAGAAGAATCTGCCTGTCTTTATAGAATTGGTTTAATTTTAATGACTATATAATGATAATGATAATAATAATATTATATACAAACAGTCGCTGCTGCTCCTGCTGCTCCTACTCCTGCCGCTGCCGCTGCTCCTGCTGCTGCTGCCCCCATTCCCGCTGCTTATGCTCCCAAGTCTGCTACTGGTGATGCCTTTGTTGACATCCCCACTACCAACATGCGCAAGATCATTGCTTCCCGCTTGACCGAGTCTAAGCAGACCGTTCCCCACTACTACATCACTGTCGAGATCAACATGGACAAGACCAACAAGCTCCGTGAGGTTCTTAACAAGTCTGCCGATGGAAAGTACAAGTTGTCTGTCAACGATTTTATCATCAAGGCATCTGCTCTTGCTCTCAAGAAGGTTCCCGAGGTTAACTCTGCATGGCAGGGTGATTATATCCGCCAGTAAGTAATAGTAGTGCAATCCAAATACCATTTAGATGAGGAAATCAAATCAAATCAAGTTCCCCTTATGATTTGCTTTCTTTGATTGTATTTTTCGAGTACACCCAAAACACAAAAATCAATATGTAATCTAAAATACTAATCTTTTATATATAATTCTGTTATAGATACAACAGCGCGGATATCTGTGTCGCAGTAGCCACACCTACTGGATTGATTACTCCCATTGTTGCCAGCGCTGAGACCAAGGGTCTGTCTGCCATCTCTGCCCAGGTCAAGGACATGGCCACCCGCGCACGCAGCGGCAAGTTGGCACCTGCTGAATACCAGGGCGGTAGCTTCACCATCTCCAACTTGGGTATGTTTGGTGTCTCGAACTTCACTGCCATCATCAACCCTCCCCAGTCCTGCATCCTTGCTATCGGTGGTGCTTCTCAAAAGGTTGTCGTTGACGAAACAAAGGAAACCGGCTTTGGCGTCCGCAACGTGATGGAAGTCACTCTCAGTGCTGACCATCGTGTGGTTGATGGTGCTGTTGGTGCCACCTGGCTCCAGGCCTTTAGAGAGTACATGGAGAACCCTTTGAAGATGATGCTCTAAATATATAATTTAGATATCTTTTTTTTTTTTAATATCTATCTATCTATACATACATACACACACACACATATATATATATATATATATATACTTATATATATATATATCTTTTTTGTCTCTTTATTATTTTTTATATATCTTTTTTTTTTTTTAAAAAAAAACAAAGCCAAAATACTCACAATCCACACACACACATACGCGCGCACAAACAAACGAACAAACAAACAAACAAATATATATTACACTACACTACAATATTCGAAAAATATTTTTCCTTTAATACACTTTTTTCTATTATAAACAATTTCACTTTAAACAGCCATTAAACCACGCTTGGTATTGGTCTTTATTTATTTTTGTAGTAAAAGAACAACAGCAATTAAAGATATATATATATATCTATATATATATACATAAAACACGTAAAAGACACTTAAAGAAGAATAATGACGATAAAATAGATAAATAAAAAGTAAGTAGGCAAAGTAATGTATGAAGGAAGGAACAATGACGTTGCTATTTGTTTTTCAAAAAAAAAAAAAAAAAAAAAACTCAGTTTATTCTATCTAAGCGCGTTTCTTTTTTTAATTTTTTTTTGTATATATATATATATAGGTATACATATAATATATATACATATATATATATAAATTTTAATTTTTATAATATTAAAGTATATACACGTAATATATATATATATATTATATATATATATATATTACGCTTCTACCTTTAATTTTTTTTTTCTTTCTAAATATTATGGATCCTACATCAGAAGTACGCCGTGGAACATTCAAGGCTCGTAGTCACTTTAAGCCTGAAGAAGTCAGACGCAGAAGAGAAACTGCCCAGATTGAGATTAGAAAACAAAAGAAGGAAGAGAATCTGGCAAAGCGCAGAGTTTTCAATGCAGAGACTGTCGATGAAGATTCCGAAGACGAAGTAGACATTATTGCACTTGATGCTCAAGTAAATATCAACTTAATCTCTTTTTTCTTTTTTGCTTTATTTATTACTATAAAACGACAACAACAAAAAGAGACAGACAGACAGACAGAATTTCAAGATTAAAGACCATAAATTATTATAGTTCGATTGACACCTTTTATTGCTTAATTACATCTTTCTGACATACTTGATGGATTAACAAAAAATACTCTTGTGTGCTTGTGTGTGAATTTATATAGCTTGTCGACATTCTACCTGCCATGGTCGAAGGTGTATTCTCAAACGATATTGAAGCCGCACTTGCTGCCACTGGTCAGTTCAGAAAGCTTCTTTCTAGAGAAAAGAACCCTCCTATCGAACAGGTTATTGCTTGTGGTGTTGTTCCCCGTTTTGTCGAGTTTTTGGCTTCAGATAGCCCTAACCTTCAGGTAAATATAATATATATATATTTGACAATAAATGATTGAATTCCAAATCAATCTTGATTCAATCTTGACATGAGAGATAATTTTTAGAAATTATTATCATAATCATTCTAATCAATCAAACTCCTCTGTGTTTTGTTTTAATTTTTAATAGTTTGAGGCAGCATGGGCATTGACCAACATCGCTTCTGGATCTTCACACCAAACACAGATTGTGATTGAGGCTGGCGCAGTTCCTTATTTTGTTCAACTGTTGAGCAGTGCTCAGAGCGACGTAAAGGAACAGGCTGTCTGGGCTTTGGGTAACATTGCTGGTGACAGTCCCAACTGCCGTGATTTTGTTCTCCAGGCAAACGCACTCCCTCCCCTGCTCAACATCTTCCAGTCTGAAGAAAAGATGTCCATGATCCGTAACGCTACCTGGACACTATCCAACTTTTGCCGTGGAAAGAACCCTCAACCTGACTGGAATTTGGTAATATATATATATCCAAATCAAATCAAATTATTCTTTTGTTTATTCTTTTGTTTATCTCTTTGTGAATTGGGTAATAGATTGAGCCTGCATTGGGAGCTCTTTCCAAGCTGATTTACTCCAACGACGACGAGGTTTTGGTAGACACCTGCTGGGCAATTTCTTACCTTTCGGACGGAATCAACGAGCGTATCCAGGCCGTGGTTGAGTCTGGGGTGTGTGGACAGCTCATCGAGCTTTTGAACCACCCGTCGACCAATGTCCAGACACCAGCTCTGCGTTCGGTCGGTAACATTGTGACCGGCGACGACCTGCAGACCCAGGAGATCATCAACCAGGGAGCCATTCCTGCTCTGCTGCAGCTTCTGTCGAGCCCCAAGGAGGGTATCCGCAAAGAAGCCTGCTGGACGATCTCAAACATCACGGCCGGAAACACCAACCAGATCCAGGCCATCATTGATGCCGGCATCATGCAACCCCTCATCCAGATCCTGGCCTACGGTGATTTTAAGACCAAGAAGGAGGCCTGCTGGGCGATCTGCAACGCCACCTCGGGTGGACTCAACCGTCCTGAACAGATCAAGTACCTTGTCCAGAACGGCTGCATCAAGCCTCTGTGCGATATCCTGACCGCCATGGACAACAAGATCTCGATGGTTGCGCTCGACGGTCTGGAGAACATCCTGAAGGCCGGCGAGATGGAGAAGACCCACACCGCCGATGGCCTGAACCCCTACGCGCTTCTGATCGAGGAGTGCAATGGTATTGACTACATCCACGCCCTCCAGTCCCACAAGAACGCAGAAATCTACAAGAAGGCATATCATGTGATCGACAAGTACTTTAGCTTAGACGAGGATGAAGACCAGGGTGAGATGGCAGCCGAGATGGAGAATGGCCAGTTCTCGTACCAGCAGATGGGAGCACCCCAGGGAGGTTTTAACTTTGGACAGTAAAGAACAAAACAAAAAGGGGAATAAAGTGAAAAGAAAGAAAGAAAGAAAGAAAGAGAGGGAAATATATAATATAATATAATATACATACATACAAACAAACAAACAAACAAAAAACAAATTAAACGAATTAAACGAATCAAATCATCATTACTATTATTTATACAAAACTCAAAAGACATAGACATAGACTAAGAACAAAAAACAAAAGATGGGCGAATTTTGGAGTTAAAGAAGTAGTCAAGTCTCTCAATTAAAGCCAAAAACAAAAAGGGTCTTTCAAACCAAGCAATAATAATGTGTGTTATTGTATTTGTGATCAATTAAGAAAAAGAAAGAATTGTTCAAAATAAGATTCAGTTGTTTGAACACCCCTTTTAAGATCAAAAATAATAATAAAAAGTATAATAAAAAGTATAATACATATATGTATGGTGTATATGTTACATGTTATATATTGTGTGAGTGTGTATTATATATATGTATATATAATATATATAAAAAAGAAAGAGAGAGAGTTGTATTGTATTGTATTGTATTGTATTGTATTGTATTGTATGATGTATATAAAGGAAAGAAGAAGAAAAGAGAACAATAAATGCTAAAGAAAAGAAGAAGATGGTTTACAATGAAAGGTAGAAAGATACTAAGTAAAGTAAAGTAAAGTGATAGATAGAGGGGGAGGTATCGACAGAAAAAAAAAAAAAAAAAAAAGTGTGTATATGAAAGTAAAATTATAAAAATAAAAATAAAAATAAAAATAAAACGTGTTTTTTTTTTTGGTGTTTTGTTTTGTTTTGTTTTGTTTTTTCTTGTGTGTGTATATTTTTTTTTCTTTTTCTTTTTTTATGAATGAATTGCTGCTTCTGCCTGGGTGACAATTGGACCAAGGAGTTGAATGATTTGGGAAAGAGCATGCGAATGTTCGTGTCGCGCTTGTTTCCGAACGCGATCCAGACGGTCCACAAGACTTTCGAGGTCTTCGATTGGACTAGAGTCTCGGACTAGAGGGGTTGATATCGGAGAAGATGAGCCAGAGGCTGTGGTGAAAGACGAGGACGGGAGGCGGAGACCAGAGAGAAGAGTTGGGGACGGCGGATTGGGTGAAGCGGGAGGCAGAGTCAGGTGGGGTAAGGAGTATGAGGAAGATGAGGACGATGAACGACGACGGCCAAAGAACGATTCGAGTCTGACTGCCTGACGGTCAAGAGAGATTGGTGGCAATGACATGTGTTCATCAAAGAATAGACTATGTCTGGGTAACTCTTGAGAAGAATGGTTTTGTTGTTGATTGTGCTGGTAGTGTGAATTGGATTGGATTTGGATTTGGATTTGATCGATTGGTGGCAATACAAAATGTCTTGCTTGTACCATTGGAGGAGTCTGTGGCGCATTGCTGGCTGGGGTAAGGATATCTTGCAAGGGTTGTGATGAAGATTGTAAGGAAGATCTGGGCTGATGATGGATCATGACACTCGGACAGGCTTCGGTTTCTGGTGGAGGCGTCATTGGCTTAGGCTGGTCTATGACGGGCGGGGCATCGAGTCGTTTTGGAATGATGTAGTCTTCTATGGCAGGTACGCCACAGCTCATTCCAGAGCCTGATTTTGATTGTGATTGTGATTGTGATTGTGTTGATGACATGTGGCGGGGACGTTTTTCTTTCTTTTCAGTATCCTTTACTTTACGTTTTCGAATGACAGACAGACGAGCGGGAGAGGGCAGAAGAGGAGTTTCTGAGCCAATGTCCTGATTTGAAGGCACGACAATGGTTTCATTGTTGTTCATGTCAGTCGTAGTCGTAGTCGTAGTGGTGGTGGTGGTGGTGGTGGTGGTGGTAGTATTGTTATTGTTATTAGAATTAGTATTAGTATTGATGCCCATCTCTTTATCCTCTGCTGTATCCTCTGCTTTTTCGGTCTTGTCTTTTTGTTCGATGGATGTCTGTTTTAAGGTGAGTGCGAGTGGGTCTTCGAGTTCAATGTCTTCATCGCTGATGCCTTCGTTGATTGCGATTCGTTTTCGACGTTTGATGACGCTTCGTTTCATGCTGACAGGCCGGTGTACGTTGTGCAGTTTGTAGTAGAGACCACATGCATTGCAGATAGTGTTTCCAGCCTCGTCTCGGCGCCAGAGTGGGGTTGTGGTGGTGCGACAGTTTGCACACATGAGGGTTTGTTTGTTGACCTGCTGCTGGTTGAATGCTGGGCACCCTGCACAGGACGCAGAGCCACCGGTTCCATCGCAGCGGCCACCACCTGGACAGGAGCCACCGTTTCCAGGACCACCGCCGCAGTCACTGGTGCCGGAGCCGTCTTTTCTGACCAGACTTCTTTTCATTGTGGGTGGTCTGAGAGTGTTGCGTGCTTTGAGATAGAGTCCACATGCGTTACAGATTGTGTCGCCGTTGGGAGCCCTTCTCCAGAGTGGGGTTGTTGTTGTGCCGCAGTTTGCACACAGGGTAGCTGAGACCACGTTTGGCGAGACATCTTTGGATTTCTTTGGTTTCATCTGGTCTTGAATGATGACATCCTGCGATGGACTTGATGACCGTGAGATGGATGTGTCGAGAGGAAATGTTGGATGGTAAAGTGCCATTGCTTTTATTATTTATTTATTTAACCTATATAAATATATTTCCTTTCTCTCTCTATATTGTACTGTATTATTTTATATTATATAATATATATTTATATTTATATTTATATTTATATATATAAAAAATACTATTATTTGTGGGGGGGGGGGGGGAAAGAAAGCAAGCAAGAGAGAAATATTTCTTGTAACAAAAAGGGGAAAGAAAAGAAGATGAAAGAGAAATAATAACAATAATAATAGTAATAGCAATAATAGCAATCAAAAAAAAAAAAAAAAAAAAAAAAAAAAAGACAGGCTGGATTATTCGACAATCAGATAAAAAACGAAAAAAAAATAACAAAATATAAAAAAAAGGGGGGGCGTTTTTGATCTTCCATCAGATTGTATATAGCTTATTATAAAATACTTTTGGACGGATGTTTAAAATAGATCACTCCGCCATCGATAATCTGATTAACCCTCGTTTTATTTTTTCATTCATTTGTGCACAATTTTTTTTTCTTTTTTTTTTTTTTGTGTACATAAATATTTATTATACTATTGTATTGTATTGTATTGTATTGTAATATTATATTCTATATAAATATACATATATGTATAAAAGTATAAAATATATATATATATGCACACACTTTATCTTTAATATATTTATATATAAAAATCTATATATCTGTATCCAAGTATGTACACTTTACACACTACACTCACACACTCATAAAAATACAAATACAATATTATATTATATTATATATATGTATATAAGCTGTCTAAAAATGTTAATTGTTTAATCAGAAAATTAGGTACAGATTGCTTTAAATGGTACGAAATGCAAAACTAACGATACGTCTGTTTCTTTTAAACAATAAAAAAAAATTGAACTATCTAATACTTTCTTTCTCTCTTTCTTTCTCTTTTACTTTCTTTATTAGATCCACATAAACCATACCACTATATCCATAATACAGTGCTATGAGTTCAAGTGCTTAATAACCTTGCATGTACAATATTCTATAATCCCATTCCATTCCATTCTATTCTATTCTATTCTATTTGACTTGACTTGATTTTACTGACTAACTAACTGAGTCAGTGAGTCAGTGAGTGAGTGAGTGAGCGATTAATTGATTAATTGATTAATTGATTGATTGATTGATTGATTGATTGATTAATTGATTGATTATCAGCAAAAAAAAAAAAAGAAAAAAATCAAAGATATTTATAAAAAGTATATATATATATATATACACATAGTAATTTTTAGCTATACTACTACTGCTAATACCATTGCAATTGCTAACAGTATCAACACAAAAAAGCAGCAATAAGAATCAGATATCTATTAGTATTTTTTTTTTTGCTGAGCCTAATCTTAACCAATGATCGGTTGATGAAAAATAGATATAAAAAAAAAAGATCAAACAAAACATAGATAACAAAATTATTTTAATTTTTTAATTTTTTTTTTTACTTTTTTTACCCGGGACCTAATAATGGCCTTTGAAGCCGAATATCCTCGCAGAAAGAGAAAAGGAATGAAAAGAAAAAAGCACAAAAAAAAGATTACATGGAGAAATGAAGAGGATATTTATGGTATTGATAATGATGATGATTATTAATTTATAATACAATACAATATATATATATATATATATATGGAAAAGAGAGAAAGAAAAAAAAAAAAAAAAAGACCGCGGTTGACTGTCTACTCAGCATCATCAACCGATACTTCCATTTCCCACACTCTTTTGGTTCATTATTTCTTATGCTTATTCTTATTCTTACCATTATTATTATAAGCATAGTATGGTATGGTATAGCATAGCATAGCATAATATATTACTTCTTGATGTGACTTGCTTTCTATTCTACTCTACTCTATTACTATAGTCTATTACTATATATCTAAATATTACTTATTGGTCTTTTGCTCTTTTGCTCTTTTGCTATTTCTGCATTTGGATTGGTGCAAAATAATATAAAAAGAAAAAAAGAAACCTTTTTTTTTCGGAATTAACCGATAATTAAAGTTTTCAATATATAAATATATTATTATCAATAAATAAAAGCATCTGGCCATGCATCATTGATCGATGGGTTACTCATTAACCCCTTGATAAACCCTCTCCAAACCGCACTCTTGGTAATATCTCCAGTCCACTCTGCAAACTGGCCACACTCCATCACGTCAGCCTCACTTGGCTGGCTTGTCTCATGTCCTTCCATTCCAAGACTGTTGAGGAATATCCGTCCAAGTGCCCTAACCATCCTGTCATCAGTGTCATCTAGCTTGTCATCCAATGGCCGTCCATGCATCAGCACAAGGCAGTCGCTCGTAAAAACCCCAAGTGTCTGGCCTTGAAAGAACGACCCATTGTTTGCTGCAGACTGCCGAAGACTGGACGGAAGAATGTCTTGCAAAAGACACTGGAGTAAATATACACATCCATTGTGTCCATGCGACGAAAATGACAGTGGAATGGCTATCAAGCATGATCCCAATTCAGCTATAAAAATAATAAATAAATAAAAAAAGTTATTTCTCAATTTAGTTTAAACAACCCAATGTGTAAAAAAAAAAAAAAATTTTAAAAAAAAAAAAAAAAAAACGAATGATTTTTTTGTTGCTTACCGGCTCTAACAGCACCTCCACTCTTGCCTGCCTCAAGAACCTCTTGTACAATCATCGAAATAAACCATCGCGGACCTCCCATCTCCAAGGCTGTCTGGAATAAAACCATATCAAGATAGTGTGCTACCATCTGAGTTGTGCCTTTGGACTGATCCCACAACGCATGTGTGTCTGCATCCATATCTCTCATAAACATTGACCGTCCGCCCTTCACGATCGCCCGGAACATCTCCTGCGTTTTGGAAAATAACGAATGACGAGTGACACGTGTGGTAACCGTCTCAGTCGGCGGAAACCTTGCATCACTGTCCTCAATCTCCATTATTGACTCAACCCTCGTCTTAATCCGATTCATTCGTGCACGTTTTCTTTCATTTTCTTCGGCATCATTCTCACCATTGTTATAAGTCTGATTCTCTCCTGCTATACTTTCCAGTGAACCCAAAATAACTCCTCCGCATTGTCGCACCAGAAGTTCAGGGAGGTTCCCTTCAATAATCAGTCGGTCCAAACACATCAGCGCTGTTCGGTATTGTGTGCTCATAAGCTCATCACACAGCAGCATCAAAATTGGTCCGAGTGTAAAATGCAGATAGGGCTCCTGCAAATAGTCAAGCACACTAGGCAACAGACTCACTCCCATCTCGTCTTCTTCAAAAGACATCATCACTCGTTTGATTATCGTAGGTCCAATAGCCAACAATCTCTGTGGTGTCATTTCCCTATATCTTTATGAGCTTTGGAGTCTAGTTTGGATTTGACTTACCTCAATAGTTCACCAGTAACATCATTTTCAAACAGGGCATTCTGCCATTTGCTCACCCAGACCTCCATATCTGGAACAGAAGCATCAATCCCGTACACTACTGGGCCTTGTGAAAAGAACTGGTAGCAGAATCCTTCCCTGACACGAAATACCCGATCCAGATCACGTATGAGCTACTCATTCCAGAATACATATAATAATTAAACAAAGAGGAAGACAAAGAAAGAACAAAGAGAGAGAAACTGAACAATTAGTTTACCACGCCACAACACTCGTCATCATTACTATTTATCATCATCTGTTTAAATTTATTTATTTATTTATTACTTACATTGAATCTGTCAACTACAAAACTCACGAATATCCATATCGTACCAAATTCGTTATAGAGACTCTTGGCACTCTTGACCTCCTCTTCCTCGTCAATAAACATTCCACTGTCTGAAGGAGACCAGCCATTACACAATTCCTCAAACGGTCCCATGAACGCAAGGGGGGAATAGAGCTGGATTATCAGATCAACTATACATGGATATGCGTTCATTGCACTACAGATCTGAGCTATTGTCTCAATGTCTCCTAAACTAGCTTTCTGTTGAAGTAACTGAAAATATACAATAACAATAACAATAGTATTAGTAGCAGTAGTAATAGTGGTAAAAACACAGAAACACAAGCACAAAAATGAAATTGAAAATGAAAAAAGTGGGATGAGATTATAGACTCAGAATGGCTGATTGGCTTAAAGTGGTCCCTTAACTTACATCAATCAAAAAATCAATAATTCTTCGGAGGTGGACAAGCGATACTATCGAAATCTCCAAGAGTTCTCGCACTGCTGTCATACTGCACTCGATCAGAATTGATTCCATTCTTGCTTCAATATTCTATTTACAAACAGAAAGTTTAATACACAACAAATGAATTCACACTTCTTTTTATTTTCTTTCTTGGGCTGGCAAACCAAGAGGTTCACTTTATTCTCATCATCATTGTGTCTTTGTGTCTATTTCATTTACCTGTCGGATTATTTCGATACTGTCCATCGAACAGTCTTCTGGGTCTTCCATTAGATTTCGGTGGGTCTTACTGTTGCTATTGTTGTTACCCAGGGGTGAGTCCATGTCCAGGATATCAGTGTCCATAAGATCAGTTGTGGTGTCACATTCGGTTTTATTAACAGAAGAAGAAACAGTAGCACTACCACTACCACCGGCAGCAGAAGATGAACAGGACAGGATTCGTACCACATGAGGTCGAATAAACCCGTAGCTTTCGCAGACATGAACCATATTCAAGAAAATACTTTCGGTGCTAATTGATCGAATTGCTTTGGTAACAGTAGGCGTATTAAAATCATCTGATATTGTGTTTATCAGGGTCATCAACGCATCGTCCTCGTCTTCTGTCGACCCACGTCCAAGCTTGTCCACCAGGTCCGAAGACTGGGAAGACGGTGCATAGAAATCTGAACAACAGGCAGGCGGACTACAGGCATTCAACAGACCAGTAAATGCTTTAAGCTCAAGAAGAGAGGATTCCAATGGATTAAGCTACCAAATAATAAACATAAATAAATAAATGCATATTAATATTAGCTGTTAACTTCTTTGGTATCCCATCTTATCTTACCTCTTTTTCAACCACATCATCTTTAAAGCCTCCTTTATGTTCCTTCCACGGCCGTCTGCTTGCTTTTGCCTCTGATTTTTTCTGCATCATTTTTATCAAATGTGGCAACTATAATAATAATATATATATATAATAAGAAGATGTAAGCCATAAATCATCCACCAGTAACCTTTCTTTCTTTCCCTTGTATTCTTTGCTTTATTCAATGTCTCACTCATGCAAAACCAAAAATAAAAATAAAAAAAATTAATTACCTTGACTAACACTAGACTTCTCCACAGTAATCTGTTTGTAGCAATCGCATTGTTGCAAGACTTTTCTTTGCGGTCAACAGTATTCTTCTCTAGTTTTGATTCAAATGACTGGGTTTGGCAGCTTGTGCCAAATGAAGCTTCCCTCAAACCTGTCAGGGCTGTGAACCATAGCTCAAGATAAAATGACTCGTCAAATGATCCCTACAATATACCTTTCTTAAGTAAAATTGCACAGGAGTCGCACAATTCATATTCAAATTCAAATTCACATACACGCGCACCGAATACAATAAAAAAAATGTTTCTGCCTGGCTTACCTTGATTGTTTGCAATTTTATCAAGTGGTCTACAATTGTTTCATCGTCCAATGTGGGTCTTATTTGTACCTGGTCCCACAGTTAATTTCACTTATCTTTTTTTTTTTTAAAAAAAAAGCAAAAAATAATAATTAATATCATTGTGAATACTTTACCACATGATACAATAGACCCATAAGACCTGCACTTGGCATGGCTCTGGCAGTTCCCTCATCTTCTAATTCGTGATACTTCATATGTACCGCCATCATCCTCTCCAAATTTCTATCTGTTAAGCGCCCAATCAAGATAAGTAATTTCTGTACATGGGGATTTTGGCGAAGAGATCCCACTCCAGATTTTTTTGAAGAAGAATGGAGAGACGGCCCTGTCAGAATTTCTTGGCATGTTGCCCATGGTTCTTCTACATTCTGTATGTATCAGCCAACATTTTCTCTCTCTTTCTCTCTCTCTCTCTTTAGTTGTCTTACCACTTGTAGATTCATGACCATGTTGTCTCTTTTGGTTTTGCCTGACCTCAAACATTCTCTTGGCACTCTTCTTTTCAATCAGATCAATCATAATCTGAGAAGCCATGATGGCATTCGACCTTTCAATCTTTTCCTCTTCGTCTTCTTCGTCTTCGTCTTCTTCATTTCCACTTCCATTTCTAGCTCCAGCCCCGATTCCATCTCCAGCTCCGGTTCTCCTTCGCTTGGCTGATGACTTGATATCCTGTTCTTTTTCTTCTTCTAAAGCCTCGTGTCCAAAACTGTCTTCGTCAATGGTTGCCTCTGGATCATATGCCGAGGTTTGCGAAGACAGGTAGTTACTGCTGCTGGGCCAGATTGTTGAGATATCTCCAGGCTGTGTGTTTCCGCGCTGAAATGAGATCGCGGACCGAACCAGGCGAGGTCCTGGCTTTGGTTCCCGGTCTCTGGATTCGTGCTCCAGTCCTACGGCCACCAGTCGCGAGAGCATCACAAATACAGTCGCAAGCACATCAAACCAGTCGTCCTGGCTTGGTTGGTCTGAATCCACAATCTTTTGTTGGTGGACACTATTCACAATCTTTTCGGCATCCAAAGGTGCTAATAATACAGACACCAGCCGGAGTAAATATGCCCATTGGCGTGGATTACGTCCTGCGGTACTATCGACGTATTGCGCAAGCGACTGTAAAAGAACCTTGGGTGAAATAAAAATAGGATCCAGCAGAGATGCTCCAGGCAATAATGGACTTGTGAGATCTTTGTGGCCGGTGGTTGCAAAGGTCAAGTAAGATTCCAACAATGGATCGGCGACACGTATGAGACAAAAGATCTGGTTTAATAAGACATCTTTATATATATGTATAATACGTAGAAAGAAAGAAATGAATATAATGTAATGTAATTGGTAATCGCCCGGATAGATTCAATTGTCATGTCAAAATATGTCTAGACTTTTTTTTTGGTGTTGGTGTTGGTGTTGGTATTGGTTTTTAATACGTTACCACACAGCTCTTTGTCAAGTTTGTGATCTACTCTTTGAAAGCATTGCCTTGTGGGTTCTGCCCACTTAATTAGGTATATATAAAGAAAAAAAGAGAAGAAGAAAAAAAAGAGAGAGAGAGAAAATAAATCGACAAATTTAGATGGTGAGTGAAAGCATATTAAATGTCATCATTCTGAAGATACAAGTCAAATGGTCAAGCAAATGACCAACTCACTTGCTCGCAGGAATACCCATGAACATAGGCATATCGTAGCACTGCTTCGATTGCCCCTGCGGTCATCGTATCGAAAACTTGCACAGCACACAGCTGGGTTTTTTTTCTTTCCTTTCTTCTTTTTTTTTTTTTTTTTGCTCTGGATTATTTCTTCAAAAGGGTTGTAAAATTGCCTGAAAGCAAGTCACGGTGTGAAGTCGAGTGCAGTGTTCTGAGCAGTCCATCTTTACAAATCATTTCCATTTTTGTAATACACTGAACTGGATCGGATTGCATTAAATTTCATTACATTATTTTCCACTCACTCACTTACTCATTTACTCATTTACTCATTATTGTATCTGTTAACATTATTATTATTACTAGGAAGTTCTCTCTTTTAAATCTAATTGAACAAGAACTGTATTATAATGCATTATAGCAATGAATGTTGAATTATAGTGTAGAACAAACCAAATATGCTTCTTTACATTTATCCATTATGATGAATATATATATATATATATATATATAAAGTTTAAGTTTACTTGCTCAACACAAAAAAAATAGTAATGAAAAGGTTTGGTTGTCTTGGAAAATAGTAAATAAAAGCGCATCCTTTATATGTAAATGTATAAGAAGAAGAAAGCATGAACACGATATTTTATGGTTCCAACCCAAGCAACAACAACAAGAACAATAAGAATATTGAGAATAATTAAGTATTGCACAGACTACCTCTCTCTCTTTCTCTTTATCTAGCCATCTCTAAAAAAGACTCCAAGTTTTACAAAACTTTCAAAAAGAGGAATGGAATGTGCTATCAATAAATCAATAGAAATGCTTGTAAAAAGTGTTAATAATTATGCATATATATATGTGCGTGTGCGTGTGCGTGTGCGTGTTTGTGTGTGCGAAATAATTCACAACAATGATCATGCTTTTGTCTGAATCTCAAAGCATTTCCAAAAGATCTGATATATTTTCTTTAACCAAAAATATAATTTATATAGATCTTGAATAAATAAAGCAAATCTCTATAAAATATTTTCTGTGTAATATATGGATATATTTAGCTACCAAAAGAAGAGCGTCTATAAAAATTATATAAATTTAATGTACGTAGGTATGTAGTATAAACATGTAGGACTTTGTAAAGAATCAGTTGTTATCTAAAGGACAATCATGTTGACATTAACATAAAACCAATTGGTTTTCCGGTATATTTATTATAGAACATAATCATAATCCTTTGTACAACTTTGTATAACCACAAACGAAATCTAAAATTTCAAATCTCAAATCTCAAATCTAAAATACATACATATATGTCTATCTGTTGAACAGGTGTAAATAGTAAAGGCGCATTTGATTCATGATTATCTGTGATAACATTGACCTCATTGAGAAACACTTTCTTTTTTTGTGTATATGTTTGTGAATAAATATAAAGGTTTGGTAATACTCATGATGGTATTACCATCAAATGATCTCTATCCAAAAAGGAACAATGTCTGTGGCTTTATCTCTAAACTGATGTGTACATGTCAATAAAAAGCAATCTATTGTATTATCATTTATATATATATATAAATTTTATACCTTGTAACATGTATCTCATCTTTTGTAATGTAATGTAATATAATTCTCCTTTTCTTTATTGGCTCTTATCTCCACGTTTCTTAATATGGTTATGAAATTGAATTCTCGACAGCTTCTGTAAGCGAATTATATAACCTACAAAGGTACAACCCTTTAAGATATACAAATTACAGAACAATAAGGCCTTATCACCATCGTTTGGGTTATACAAGGAGGGAATGAAATGGGGAGAAAAATCAATACCAATAATAAAAATGGGGGAGCAAATGTGTTTTGTGTGTTTTGTGTGCTTCTTTCTTTTCTATTCTATTATTTTTGGTAGATCATATTAATAGCTACTACTAAAACCAGACTCTTTTCGTTATTTCTCACTTGAAACTTTAGTCCCCATTGGTTACAGAACTCTATACTGTGGCCAGCATTGATAAACAAATCTACTTTTTTCTCTTTCTCTTGGTTCTTTTACCAAATTCACATCGAGCACACTAATAATTCGAATGCACTCATTATTTTTCCGAGATGTACTATACCTGAAGAAGCAAAAATCTTATTCAACTGTTGAATAAAATAAGCCTCTATATTTCGTGCAACAGTATAGATAATAATAAGACTAATAAAATGTTGTAAACATTGAAAGAGTATCAATTTAGTTAATCGAATTATTGAATGAATGTGAAATCACAATAGGCTCTTCAAAACACTATAATCCGTATGACTAATTATGCAAACCTATTATATTTTACTGAACACATTATAAATTAACTGTTTACGTTTACGTTTACGTTTATGTTTATGTTTATATATATTACGTTTATGCTTGCATTTGCATTAATAGCCACATCTGAATTTGCACGTGCATTTCTTGCCCTTGATATTTTTCACTCGAGTTGAGCAAGAGAGGTGGACTAAGATCGAATGGCAGATGTAAAGAAGTATGATTTGGAGATAATTAAGCAAGTAGCGTGGCAAACTTATTATTCTTGACATCAATACGGATTATCAGTTGTGAGACCAAAAGAGATTATCAAACCTGTCCGTTTAGTATATCTTTATCTTTCTTTATTCTTTGGCGGGTTCCTATAAAATCCCAATCTGGTATCTAATGTGTGTTATGGACTCCCCCTTTTAGCATTAATCAACATTTATGGGTATTAAAAGAAGTGTTATCTTGCAATAGTAGTAATGGTAATATATATATTTCTTTCATTTTTTTTTAGAAAAACAAAGAATACCATATATTAGATGACATATTGTATCACACAAACCTTTAAGCTCTCAGAGGTTATTCTAAAAATACTTTATAGTGAAGTAGACTTTTAAAGAAGTTCTATATACAATTTATAAAATTCACACATTTTTCATAGTCAGTGATACATATATATAACAAAGTTACAAGGTAAATTTCAGAAAAGGACAGTACTATGCGTGCCCTGATAGTATTTTTTGAAAGCTGTAAAGAAAAGTAGGTCGTAAGCGCATCTTAACTGAAGGGGAAAATTTACGGACAAGCTGGAAAGATACTAACAGGACAGGCTAGAAAGTCAAAACTGAGAATATATGCAACGTCATTGAAAACTATTTTTTCATGTTAGACGCATTTTTTTGGGGGGGGGGGGGGATCAGATAAATTACCCTCCAGATTGCCAATTAAATCACTGCCCTTTTTTACTACAACATCAGCACATAATTTTTTTTGACATTTAACATGAGCAACATTAACAACATCAACAACACCAAAGACTTTGTCATTGTTAGCGAGACGTCGAAGAAGTACAATGCTGCCTTGACTGAGTTCAACTCAATTTTTCTTGTTGGAAGAGAATTCTCTTCAGTCGTAGCTGTTCGAGAAGCTGCCAAGGCATATGGTGTCAAGCATAACATTGCTCTCACTACTGAATATGCATCAAGCTCTCGCATCAAATTGATTTGCAAGCACTCTGGCGAATATAGAGATACCAGAAAAGCCGAGAAGGTTGCTTCCAAAACATCAGTTATGAGTGAAACTCTTCCTGGATGGGAGAGAAAGCGCGAAAAAGACACGCAGAAGCATGGCTGCCCTTGCTTCATGTATGCCAACACCAAGAAGGGCGGAAAGCTTACTGTGCACTCCCATGAGGCAGAGCATAACCACCCCATCGAAGAAGACTGCAGAGCATATGCTATGCACTGCAAGCTTTCACCTGAGGCAATGGCGCTTGTGGTTAAGCATCTGGAGAACAATGACGATGTATCCACCATCTTCAACAGTTTGAAGATAAATGGATATACAAACGTTGTTTGTCATGACATTGCTAATATAAAGCAACATTTCGGAAAATCGGAAAAAGGAAAGGAGATGTTTGACTTTATCACCACTCTGCAAGATCTTGACTTCCATGTCAGGTATTCTGTTGGTAATACAGAAGACAATCAAGTGAATATAGTCTTCTTTGTGCATCAGGATGCGATCAATGAGGCACGAAGAATGCCTGAGACTGTCATTATTGATGCCACATATAAGACAAATAGTCATCGAATGACTTATGTCAACATTGTTGGTACTAGCAATGTGAGTGGAAACCCTCGTACCACTTTAAAGACGTATCCAATTGCCGGTGCTTGGGTAGAGCATGAGACAGAAGAAAATTATCTCTGGGTGCTTAGCTGTCTCCGCGATGCAGTCTGGCCCGATGACAACAACAACAACAACAACAACAACAACAACAACAACAACAACAACAACAACAACAACAACAACAACAACAGCAACAGCAACAGCAGCAACGACAAACAAACAACACTTCTCCCAGATGTTTTCATCACGGACAATGAAAAAGCATTGAGAAATGCTATTACTCGAGTCTTTCCTGAGTCGAAGCAGTTGTTGTGCTATAAGCATATCAAAGACAACTTTAAAAAGCAATTACTTCCGATGATGAAGGGAGACGAGAGTAGCGAAAAGAGAGACCTGTTGGATAAGCTGTCAGAATTCCTTGACCGAATTGCTTTAAAATGCATTACACATCAAGAAGTAAAAAAACGAAACAAATGGATACCTTGAATTTGCAAAGGAAAATTGCAAGGACCAGGGAAAAGCTGCTAGTGCTTTTCTTGAGAAGTACGTATAAATTTTTTAAATTTGATGTAAACAGTATTTAACTATAAAAAATCGTATTTTTTTAATATACTTTATCAGAAAAATGAAAGACAAGGAAAACTGGGTGAACATGTATGTTTACAAACATGCCCATTTTGGCAATCGCATGTCGAACCGTGCAGAAAGTGCCCATGCTTCTCTCAAGCATTCTCTTGGTACTTCCTCGGGTAAACTGAAGACAGTTACCCTTAAAGTAAAAAAGTGGTATGACGAGTTGGTAAGTTTATTCTATACTATTTTATGCATTTATTGGTTATAATATATTTATAAATTGTACAGGTTGCAGATCGCAAGCATCGGCTAATGGTAGAAAGCCTTGGAGAAGGAACAAAAATTGTGTTCAATAAAGTCAATGCCACCAGACTAAATGACATCCGTCTTAAAGTCTGTAGATTTGCAATGGATCAAATCAAATTAGAATTATCCAAATCCATTATACCCGAAAAACTAGCCAAAGAGTGCAAATGCCTCATACAATACAACTACCTGCTTCCTTGTTACCACACACTCGCCAAATTCGATACCATCCCAATCTCCTGCATCCCAAGACGCTGGAGAAAAAACTATCTAGAAGGAGAAAGTAATATATATAATAATAGCAATAATTACGTGACGATTTTCTCATATAACATTTTATTATGTAGACCATTTAACTATCCAAAATGCAACCCCAGTACCCCCAAACATCAACAATATCAAACCAATAACCCCAGAATTCAACTATGCTCTTGAGCTTATTTGCGAACATTTCGCCAATGCTCAGAGCGAACAAGAACAAATCAATATATACCAATTGATAGAAAAAACTTTGAAACAAATCGACGCACAGAAACTCGAAAACCTTAAGGGCCCAACAGTAGTTGAAGCCATTAAAGGCCGACCAAAAAAATACCAAGCGCAAGATGATTGCATTAGAGCATTGCATCAATACCGAAAAAGAAAAAATCACAAAAAAAATTAAAACAGAAAAAGAATAAAAAAAGTAAGATTTTAATATTGTTTAGATTTAATTTACTAAATCTTTGCTTTGTTTTCTAGGCAAAAAATATCCTCAGCTAAAGAGCAAAAAGCCATAAAAAATATTATCAACCTTGGGTCACCATGCGATCCCACATTACTAACAAATCTCACAATCGCACCAAAACATATATCAACAATCTTTTCTCCTGAAGCAGACGGAAATTGTGGGTACAGGGCGATAGCAATGGAAGTGTACCAGGACCAGGAGGAGTGGTCAAAAGTAAAAGACAAAATGCTAGAAACATTTTTAAAGCACCAAAACAACTACTACCACGGAAGAATGGAGCATGGCAATATGCCTGCATCCAATAACCCACTAATTCGCAGTCTCCAAGACAAGCGCTCACCTCTCCCCCAGCAACATTGGTTCGGTACAATCGACCATCCTCAACTTGTAGCCGATACATTTAGCAGAGCAGTGGCTGTATATTGGAATACTCCAATTGAAACAGGCGACTGTCTTTTTGTTCCATTTGCTACCTTGCCAGAAAAAGTGGAACCGATAATTATTATCTTAGATGTAAACCACTTTCTTCTTGCCAAGCGCAAAAACACTCGAAATTTCTGCTGGCCAAAAATCAACCCCTTTCATAAACGAATAATTCAAAAACATGGCCTTGAAGATTATTCTTTGATGTATTAACAATCAAGGTATGGCTTTTAAACTAGAATTATCTTGAATTATACTAACTTTTCGTATATATCTTTTTTAGATTTTTTTTTTACTTTTTAGATTCTATATTTATCTCTATTATCAATATTCCCTTCCGTCTCTATTCAATTTATTATTATCTTTCTATTTATCTATATTTCTATATTTATCTTCTTTACAATCTTCCATTTTTATCTTTATATCTATCTCATTATCATTTTTTATATTTTTACAATCAACATTAATTTTGAAACATTTAACAAACATCAAGGCTGACCCCCCAAAAAAATGCATGTAACGTGCAAAACTAATTATATGTGATGTCACGTCTAGTTCTTCAATTTGCTCGCTTTTGCATGTCTTATCAGTGTCCAATTTGCTGGTAACACTCCTAAAAGTCAATTATAGGTGACGTCACGTTTAATTCTTCAATTTGGTTGTTTTGCATGTCTTATCAGTGCTCAATTTGTCGGTAACACTCCCAAAGGCCAATTACAAGTGACGTCACGTTTAATTCTCCCTTTTGGTCTTTTTTTGCATGTCCATATAGATCCCCTTCATTTTTGTCTCTTTTGCATGTCCTTAACATTGGCCCTCTTTTACATGTCCAATCATAATTTTTTTTTGCATGTCCTTAAAGCTCCCCTTCGCTGCAGCTGGTGCACTCATGGACTTTTCAATCTGAAGATTGAAAAAGCTAGCTTTATCCTGGACTGTATAATACACATATTCTCGTTTTTGGTTTTGCCTTCTTCATATGAATATCTTTGCTTAGACAAGTGTTTAGGATTCACTTAATCCTGTAGCAGCATATTTTCTTAAAGTTAACACTCAAGGAGAAGGATATTCCTGCCATTCGCAGTGAGATGAGTTCTTTGGGCCACACACTTTTGTTTTCGGCGGTTTAAAAATGATATCCTTTGGTGGTGAAAATAGCGATGTATTCATTTTTAAATATATTGATATCTCCATGAATATTTGTCTGTTTTTGGTCAAAAAAGTACTGAACGCTATTGATTGTCTTTTTACACAACTTTACTTAATAAAAAAAACAAAATTTTCATTTTTTTGAGGTGCACGCCCTGAAGGAAAGTTGGCATCGTATATGGACTTTTTGGTGCAAATAGCCCAAAATGAATTAGTAAATGGTTTTATAGTGAAAAAACAAGCCATTTTGATCAATATTTGAGTACTTACTATCAAACAACGTTTTAATTGTGGATCTCAATGTGCCGCATAAAGTTACCTAATAATGTAAGTATACATTGCTTTATTGATTTGGATTTATAGCTAATTTTCTGCTATAATACGTGCTTGTGTGTGTGTGTTTTTTTTTTCAAGTGAAAGAAATGAACCTTTTAATCAATATTTGAGCAATCAAAGTCAAATAAAGCTTATATTGTGGATATTACTATACTCGTTCAGACTACTTATGCGCATAAGATTCTTTTGCTTAACTCGTTTGGAGATATACCTGATTTTGAGCGTTTAATTCGCCATTTTGATCTAAATGATCTTCTTTTGTTAAACAGTTCTTCATTTCAGTGGGAAGTCCAACAACCTTAAATCTGTGATTATCTGATTATGTAAATATGTCTAGAGCTGTAATAGCTAGGGTACTAAAATCTCAATCTACAATTCTATCATAAAAGTCAATAGAACCAATCTTTAAGCGACCCGGGCGCCATTGCAATATCCAACTTATCCATAAAATACATCAACCTTTGAACGAATCACACATTTTTTGCAACCTCCAGTTAACCCAAATAACACTATATCAAATCTCATAAAAAATAAAGCAACTTATTATGACTATCGCACATACAGCCTGTTTTTTTTTCATATTTAAAATGTTTTAAATTGTTATATTTTGATATCGGTGGATGCTATTCTCAAATTATCAGATACTATCCTTTTTTTCAATTCTCACTCAGAACACAATACAAATTCTCTATAAAGCTTTCATTTTCCCATTTTTTATTCTCGATCTTGCTTCTACTACTTATACCATATAATATTCTTAACCCCTTTTTTTCTTAACTAGTCTCACATTATTTTAAGAATCATAATATAAGCCAATATGTGTTTATAATTTTCTTGACCCACAGAAAAAAGTGACACGCGGTGGGTTGGTTACAGTGGTCCCTTGATAATTTCAAGGCCAAGGCTGGGACTAAGTGCCTTGAAAATATTGAAGAATGAAATTAATGAGTACGAATTATATATTCTCCGATGAAGGTAGTGGGAGTCTCAAAGCATGCTTTGTTGGAAATACCTACTATATACAAAGGAAAAAAAAGTTGGCAGTTAAGTATTATCATAACTTGATTGGCTGAAATTCTTGCTCGTTAAGGGTTTGAGGACAAAAGTTATCAAGAAAGTGAAATTAACAAGCTGTGAAAGTTTAGCCCTGTTTTTAGAAGAAGGGCAGCCAGAGCCTTAAAATTATCGAGGGACCACTATATATGGTGCAAACGTCTAACTCAGTGACAAGAAAATGAATACAAGTCGAAAGGCAATTTTATTAAAGAACAAATAAAAAAAGGCTATTTTAATACTTTATTCTTTCTACAGCTTCGTCACTACTTCTAATTTAATTGTGATGAGCGATACAAGAGACAATTGTGGATATTATCCACTGTGTAGAATATAAAAAATAAGAAATAAAATACTCATTTGTTTTTCTCATCAGTATGTTTCAAAATCTAGAAATTTTTCTTTCAGTTTGTAGGTGTTTTCTTTAATTTCTCGCTTTGAATGACTACAGATAATTTATATACTATTTAACATTAGTGATAAGAAGCTATAAGCCAGCCACTATAAAATATGACATTTTTTGAAAGAAAAAGACAGAAGCAACAAACTATATGAAGCTAAAGAGTAATATAATTATATTCTGTGAGTAAACTTTATAAAAAATGGTGAGACTAATAGTGTTGGCTTACGTGATAAAGTGGTTCAAGCAGCTAAAAGAAAAATAGAACGGATCTCGGTCTCCTCTAAAAACGTCTTAACCCCAAATATTGACACCTGAAAGTTTGCTCTTTTATGAAAGGTAAAAAGGAGAACAGAAGCGATAAGTAAGGTTAATATTTACTGCTTTCATTTTTCTATGTTCTTATATGCAAACTTACTATGATAATAAATAAAATAATGAAATATAACTAACCTATTACTAAGTTGTCAGTATAAACCATGGCTCTTTAGGTAGTTAATAATGAATAAGAGAGAGAAATGGAAACAGATAAACACTGTTGGAGTTTATTGTTACAAGACTTACAATTTTTATTTGATTGCTGTACCAACTACAACAATCACTCTCTTCCTAAGGGCAGAATTTTATTAGTTTGGAAATATATGATATGTTTGAGCTAACCAAAATTTTGAAGACACACGCAAAGTATCAATGGTAATAATATTTTTTTACATATACTTTGGAATAAAGCAGAATCTAATAAATTGTATTCTAATAAAACAGAATTTTATCGTCTTACAGTCGAAAAAAAAAGTCTTTTTTTTTTTACTAAATTTATCTATGTATTGGGCGTATAATTATCTTAAAGCTGCTTTACAAGCTTAAATGCTTAAATAATAGGTTGTCGCTGACACAGTCGAACTTTGGACAGATTCCGTATGTCGGCTACTATCATATTACTTCTTCTTACATGACCAGTTTGTAGTAACTACATAACCACCTTCCTATTCTCTTTTAATTTTTTTATTATTATTTCTTTAATAATGCATAAATTATCACTTATTCTTATCAAAGTTATTAATAGTATCCTAGAAAAATTCATAAACAAATATAATTAAATGAATAAAAACTATCCATAAAGTATATATAAATTTCTTCTTCTCATCTTTATCTTAATAGCACAGCTACTTGTAACAAGGGCTGCGAGTGTTAACCTGACTACGTTTTATTTATTTTTATCTGTATATTCTAAAAAAATCCACTCCCACTACACAGGCTATCACAGCATGTCTCACTATCTTATTATTTGATTGATTTCAAGCGTGTAAAGTAATGATATACAAGTAGTACCACTTAATATATATTATACGCAACGCGTTTACATCATACTGAAATATTTTCTAAAAAAAATTTATAGTTAGACATTCAAGCTTACAACAACATTTAGAGTATGAGAAATAAATCAAATTGAAGTCGACTAAAATGATCTTAATATTGAATAATACTGAACTGATATGCGAGGGTAAATTTATAGAAGAGAAAAACTAAGAACATAAGAAATGGAATTAGAAATACACCAAAAACTCTTCGATTGCTTTTCTTTTGCTAGCATCTAACATTAACAAGTGGTTACACGTCATTATATAGCATATAACTATTATTAGTAAAATAAGAGGGAAGTATTTTGTGGAATTTGAGTCTTTTTAGTAGCAATATATAAAAAAAAAACTGCAGATAATATATGCATAGTATAATCCAAAATAAGCATACCGGAAAACAGCGATAATAAAAATCTAAGGGGTCAGGAGCTATAAAGAAAAAAGGCGTGTCAGAATAAGGATGGATAAGTTGACTTGGGTAATAAAGAATTTCTCATTGCACTTTGTCTACTTTATACTGAAGTACTTTTCTAAAAGCAAAGCTAGCTACTAAGCTGGTAGATAGTGTAATAATGGAAAAGAGCAGAAAACAATGAAAGTATTATCATGAAAAGAGGAAGAATCCGAGGGAAATTTTGAAAAATATCACAAGCATCTTTCTAAAGCGTTATCTAAATTACCCCTTATTTCCCATAGTGTTTTATGTGTAAGATTAAAAAGTTCTTGAAATAAAGCAGTGATACTTTTTTTTCAGTGTGTTATAATTTATAGAGCCAAGGCAGAGATATATTTTGTCACTATGCCTAGTGGCCTTCTATGTTCACATAAATACACACACATAAATCTATATATTGTATTTCACTTTAAAAGAAGTGAAAAACCATAGAAGGCTTATTATATATTTATTGGTTCACATGCTTTAAAAATTTAGTAAACAAAAGCCAATTTTCCTGTTTCTAATGTTACACAGCATTATCAGTTGCAAGATTCTGAACACCCCCTATATGATGTCCTTGCAACGTTTAGACAAGTATATCATAAATATAAAAGTCAAAATGACAAAGAGGTATAGAATATAAAAAAACCTCAGTTCTTACACACTACCGCCATTAAAAAAGCCATAGGAGTAGTAGTCCTTATAAAAAAATAGTTATGTTCAGTCTATGGAGTATTTAAAAGTAGTTTTGATAAGTATGTCACTCATACTAAATATAGTAAGTAAAGGATAAAAACAAATAACAAAGGCATGTATATCATATGCATATCAACGGAATCAGCAAGGAATTTGATAAGCAAAAAAAACAACTAGTGCATTTATGTTTCTATCACTACTCAGCCTACATTCCCATTTTATTTTCTATAAATTTACTCGTTTTCTCAAGTTTCCTCTTTTCTTTCTTCCTCTCTTCCTTTTCATTTTGACACGGTAAGTTTGACATCATGCTCTCAAAGGTAAGTTATTATTTTCTATAAATTTACTCTTTTCTTTCTTCCTCTCATCCTTTTCAATTTTTACACAGTAAGCTTGACATCCTGCTTTCACAGGGAAGTTATATCTTTTGTATACCCTCAAAAAGCACTACCTATACAGTAGGTATTTCCTACAGACTATTATAGCAACGTAAGCACTTTACGACTTCAAATATATTTTACGCGCTTTACAGTCTTCCTATTTTAAAAAGCGGTTATTCTTGCCACACCATAAAGTAAGTTATATGCTTGGCATCAAAAAATACTCTTTGTGCTTTTATACCTTGCCTTTGGCTCCCATACACGGACCTCAACAAAAAAGTGAAGAACATAAGAAAAATCCCGATGCTCTTTAATACTTATATATTATCATTCCATCAAAAAACACGGGTATGAGACATATCAAAAGCATCGGTTGCTAGTACAAGTATTTCTCCGTTCACATTATAACTATTAACATAAGAATGATAGTCTGTAATATACACATCCTCAAAACACAATATGAACACAGTATATCTACATTTTTAACCACAACCTTTACACCGGTAATATTATTTTCTCAACCATTAGAATGATATATACATTACTGTTAAAACTTAACTGTTTTAAAATTAATTGTTTAAAAAAAACTTGTTCATAGCCCTACACAGTAAAGTGGTAAGGACATACAAAACAAAATAGTACCAAAAATATTAAAATGAGAAGAACTAACGCCGCCAATTTATTATAGAACACTCATAGCTGTAATACAGTCACAGTTATCCCAAAAGCAGATTTAAATAGTTAAGAATGATAATGCAGCAAATACACCACATATATTCATGTTAAGCCAGATAGGTGAGTAGAGAGTTATATTTACACATATCTATATAAGTACCCTCTGTTTTTCCCACGCCAGACACCTTTTATATGCGTATACCAATCTGAACAGCAAATCTTACCACCACGACAAAGACGACGAAGACGACGAAGACGACGACGAAGACGAAAACGACATGATTACCACGATTACCGCGATTGCGACAACAATGATGACGACGACACGACGACGATTACGACGATTACGACGATTACGACGATTACGACGATTACGACGATTACGATGGTTACGACGACGACGGTTATGACGACGATTACGATGTGATAGGATAGGATACGGTACGGTTACGATACGTTTACGGTACGATACGGTGGGATGGAATGGGATGGTAATTAGGGCTGGAATACTGGTGGTCGAAAATATTGGTAAGTAAATAGTTTATTATGACCACGACTATACTAACACCATTTCTTTTCTTTATGCACGAGAAATCTCTGATATGAGTATAACTATCCGAACAGCAAGTCTTTACGATACGATACAATACGATACGATACGATACGATACGATACGATGTAATGTAATGTGATTAACGGCTGTAATACTGGTGGAAGAAGATATCGGTAAGTTAATAGTTAATTATGAATATGACTTTACTAACACTACCCTTTTTATGTATGCGAGAGAGACTTCTGATAGGACTATAAATGTCAGAAAGCAGTTTTTATTATACGATACAAATAAAATATGAATATAATTGAAAATACGTATGTTCAAATTGTCCCGGTAGAGTTTATATACCAGTATTTTTTGTATCGCTCGTTGCAGTGAACTTTGAAGTAGTACTATAGGTGTATAAATAACTCGAAATAGTTGAATAACTTTTTTTATTGGCTCTTTAAATAAACTGTCTTTCTACTCGTATTTATTTCTTGTCACCGCGTTAGAAATTTACACCACATAGCCAACTCACCATACGCCCCCTTCAAACTATTTAAGCTGGTTTTGTAAAAGCTCACTAGATATTTCCCACAAGATTATGCTACCTGAAATACCAAACTGCGCGTTTCTCTCCCAAAATATGGTATGTACTTGATATTTCTTTTAACACCACGTTAGGGCTCATGTATAAAAGTGGACACGCATACGTGAAGCGGCCTCTATATGAGAAAGGTGTCCACTTTTCTCTTCGTTTTAAAATGGAGTCTGACGGTGGCACAACATTGTTGGCCAGTTGAATCAACATGAGAACCCACTGCGCTCTCTGTCAGACTATGGAGCATTACCAATATATTTGCACTAGTCGACCTAATAAAATACGTTTCTGCTATGGCTGTCACCAGGTTGATCATCTTTGCTTAAAATTCCCACGCGCTGTCAAAATTGATAACTTGTTTAAACAGGATCCCAAGGTTGCTGAACCTCCGAGTCTCCCATTAGACTACCACCACCTACTCCACTGTCAGTTGCTCTTCTGGTACAACTGCAAAGGCAATTACCCCCCTTCCTTTACTTCTGTCAATTTCTATGCTCTTTGCAACCCTACACTCTCTTCAACAGGATCCCAATACAATCCTGCTAACTGGACAAAAACTGTTTCTGGTAAAAAAAAAAAGCACTTTTTCACCTAAGTTTCACATTATGCTAGCAAAAAAATTTGAACGACAGAAAAATAATTCCTGTAAATGACCCTACTCTCACCAACGAGGACGTGGAGGAAGTAAAAGCACTATTTTGAAGAAAGTTGTGAAGACAACCTTATGAAGGGTATTAAAGAACCCTCTCTCTAAAAAATTATGGTAAAAATTATATCTATGAATTAGCATGGATTAGCTAAAACGTATCAACCGCAAACACTCTCACTATTTATAATGCATATTCGATTTTGTGGAATAGATTTACTAGCACTTTAAGGAACCCATGCCAATACTGAACCTCTCCAGCGGATACTTTATATACAATTTCACGCGAAAACTAACTACCTTCATCAAGTCCTCCACTAGGCATCGCATTCAGACACTCGTCACATTGGAGACCATACTCCAAAGCAAATGTGACAAATTGATCTACAAGCTTAGACCATCTTCAGCAGTCCACTTTATCTCCACCTTTACGTTAAATTTAAAGATTTAACTAAAGTTGGTCTTCCCATCAGTTCAATTATATTCACTTTGAATATAAAAGATGGTCCCTTTTTCTTTAGCTAAAATAATGGTGTTTGACTTTAGATAAATTAAAAGACATTTTACTGCTGAAGATGCTCTTAGACAACAACCAGCCCAAAATGTTTAACTGCCCATCATTGAAAGGCAGTTACAACAAGTCCAATTGGAGAGAATGGAAATCCTTTCCCTTCATGATATCAAACATTGACAGGAGAATCGTGAAATCTCCGCAAGATACCTTAAGCGTACAGGTGTAAAGTGAGAATCCCGAAAGATTATTACCCAGTTATGCCACTATATTATCGACTACTCGCATACTGAGCCTAATGATATAACTAAGGCAACTGCTGCATTCTATAAAATTCTTTGCATACCAGAAAAAAATAGATAAGACTGAATTAGACGATCTACTTTACCACCTACCCCTCGGCATTTGTCTCTCAAATACCACACGTCCCACATTGCCCACCACATTTTCTATGAATAATATACAAGGAGAATGCTGTAATCTACCAGGAAGGGTATTCCAGGTCCTGAAAGCCCCCATATGAGATTCTCCGATCTGTCTTCAACCATCCTTTATTCTCTATCTTGCTGTCCCAAGTGTACAATGTTGTTCTCGCGAGTGACCAATTCCCGTTGTCTTGCCGACCCGTATATTTTTTTTTGCTTCCAGAGAAAGGCGATCTTTCATCCTTGAAGAATTAGTGACCAATTACCTTGGCCAATTCCGATGCCAAGGATTTTACTTAGCTGCTCAACGCACGCATGGTTAAGGCTGCTAGATCCATCGTATCCTCGTACCAAACAGGATTCGCCTGTGGTCCATTTATTGCTGACAGTGGTACTATTACGAAGTTCGTTATAGATCACGCCAAATTCACTGGTTATTCTGTAATTGGACTCCCCCTGGGTTAGGAAAAGACGTTGTGGTATGTCAGGTACGGAACAAGAGAAGATAATAAATTTGATAATAGGAAACGTGTAGAAATATTTTAAGTCTGTATATAAGTTGTGTTTATTCATAAATAAATAAAAAATTCCTTTTTATGAGGAAACATAATCTTTCATGGCCATTACGTCTTGGTTTCTTAAAGCTTTTTTTTCCTTTAATATACTTGGTTATTAGAGAATGTTTACTGTGAGGGGGCTTTTTTTTAACCATGGAGCCACTGCAAGATTTTCTGCCCGTTCACATGTGATATGTGATAAGTGCTTCAGCTGTACATGTTTTGACATTGGAAGTGAAAGCAATATACTACTAACATTCGCTTTATAATTGTTTTAGGTTAAACTATATCTGACAGAAAGCTTTCGACCTTTTAGTCCCACAAAAAACTACAGGTATCATGAAGAAATTAATTGAAATTAAAAATAATTTCTACTAAAGGAATTTTGGTGGGACACAAGCAAAGATCTATGCAGCTGGTCATGCTCTTTGCTAATCTTGCCAAATGCTGCTCAAGATGATTAATATAAGGTAAGCAAGGGGACACTAGAAAGTTTGCTATGCTAGTGTGATGATCTGTATCTATTAATGTCAAAGTTATATAATATAATGAATCCTGGGTACATCTTTCTTTCTCAAAAATCTAATTTAGTATGTAAACATTTTGCATTTAATCACAAGCAACTTTTAGTGAAAGCAAATTACCCTTCGACTTGCTTCGTATGTTACATCTGCAAAGTTCTAGGTAAAAGTTAGCCAACGCTTATAGAATTGTTGACAGTATTTAATGTTAGTTCATTTTGAAACACTCAATATTTATATATTTTAAAAAAAGGGATAGTAAGGTCACACACTGCTGCTTGCTGGACGCAGTTTTATTCATGGTATATCCTGCCATCACATTCTCTGTAGGGTACTCTGAAGAGATGGAGTTGGTACACTTTTTTTTTTACAAAGCTCGGCATGAATATGAATATTAATATTAGAGCAATAGTATATCCAATACCCAGTAGCAGTGATATCATATGATCTTAGCATCGGGCATCCTTTTACTTAGCTATAATCCTGTAAGAATGAATTTCTCTGTTTGGCCAAGATTTTTTGTTGGGCGTTTTGGGAGGCTTAATTTTTTAAAGGAGTTGCCTTTTGTCGACCTATGATATAGAGAGCAGCATAGAAGAAGAGAGACTTTTTTTAGTTCTGTCTGATTATTTGCGAGTTTAATGTATTGGAAGTTCATCTAGAAGATGACTATTAACAAGTATAAGTTAGAGAGCAGTAATGACAAAATGTTGTAGCTTTATTGCCTTGTTTCCAAATTAATCATTATCTTTACCAATTACAGAAAGAATATTCTTGCATATAAATGTATTATGTTTGATACCATCAATGGTTGCAAGTTTAAAATAGGCGAATCAGATATTTAATGCTTTGATAATTGCGAAGTCAAAAAATACATATCATTTCTGGGACCATCTTATTTAACTTTCTGTGAAATATCTATATATTGACACGGGTGTTGTGTGTTCTCCAAACTTCGCCCACCCGATCATATTTTCTCCTATTTTTTCACATATATTCTTTTCATATAATCACTTTTACATAATATCACACTCTCTTTAGAATCACATTTTTACCCATTTTAGTTATTATCACCTCTATTTTATTTCTCCGCATATATTCTCCTTTCTGACATCTTTACCCCTTTTTACATACCTCTTCCATTTTCCTTTTCCAGGTTCTTTCCCAGATTCTTGCATATACGTATAGCACACCTTTTCATCGTGACTTATATTCAGCTATATCTCCAAAACAAACTTGCTCCTCTTGCGTTATTTTGCCTATTCATATCACCACTTTCCCTTTTTCTTAAACAGCTTGTCTTTTAGTAGTTATTTAATTTCTTATTTTATACTTCGTTTTAACATCTCTTTATTAATACTATTATTATATTCTTTTACATTTTATCTTTATATTTTGGCATAGCACAAAGTGATTATCCCACTTTTTCCTCTGAATTTGACATCTACCTGCTTTATATATAGTTTCTTTTCACACTATTAGTCATATTCCTCGTTATAAACCAACTGCAAATATTTCAATTCTATCATTTTAGAAGGGTATAAAAGAAACCTACTTTTTATCCAATAAAAATCATTAGTAATTTTCTCTTAGAAACCTCGTCCCTGGATTGTTTTTTGCCTGACCCATAGGAAAACAATTGTACAGCTTGCAATTTATTATCTCTATTAACCTCTTTTTCTATTATAATTATTATTGTTATTATTATTTTTCTTTACGTCCCTATTTTTGTTTGTCAATTGTCCTGAGTGAAATAGACAGTGCTTCTGTTCTCTATTTTCTTCATCAAATTCTAGTGATCTGCTGCTTTGATCACTTTGAGTGTCCCGAGCAAAGCCAGAAGTAGTTCCTTCTTTGTACTTTATACCTCTTGTATCCTTATTATTCTTCTATCATCACCAGTCCCGAGTGGAGATGATAATTTAATTTCTATCTTCAAATACTCTATTTCCTTTTTACTCTTACCTCTTCTTATTTAACTAACTTTCCCTCCAATTCGTTTCTCTGAATTACCCATGTAATTCATTTTAAATATATATTCAATTCTTATTTCTGACCAAGTTGCACTAAGCAAATTCAACAAGCGCCAAGATGAAAAGAGACAATAATTTTTGGAAAGTGACAAAATTTTACCGTTCTTGCTGTACAGTGAATTGGACTCCATTTCACTGAATTATAATGATAAATTATGATCATGATCATGGTTAGTATTTAGTATTTAGTATTTCGTATTTAAATAAGCACTGACAAAAGTGAATACTAAATCGTCAAAGCGGGGAAGTCAAGAAATGACAAAAAAGGATAAAATGTCTGAAAACGATTAAGCTTGGCATTTTTACTTCCATGCACAGAAATGTCACATCCTTCACCTGCTCAAAAAAACAGTTTTGATTGGAGGGCTACATTGTATTGTATAGAATTATATTATAATCTTTTAGTATCTTTTTATACGCATTCTATTCTATTTTATTTATTTCACACATACTGTCAAACACGAATATTTAAGCGGCAAATTAAAGTAAAAATATCACAGAAAAAAAAACTTTTACTATATTTTTTTTACCTATTTTTTTTTTATTTATTTATTAAAAAAAAAAATACACGCTTCTGCTCCCGACCTTACATAAAGAATAACCAACCGATGAATGATAGCGTATACGAAGATGCGCGCAAGTTTCTAGAACGCGTTTACATTAACCCACCAATCCCAACAAAGGAACTACCCTTTGTCACACTCACATTTGCGCAGAGTTTGGACGGAAAGATAGCCTTGAAAGGACAGCAGCTGCTACTCAGTGGCAAGGAAAGCATGGCCATGACACACAGGTAAAGAAAATAAAACGATAGAAAAAAAGAGAAAAAAAAACATAGTCACATCAGTTACTCATTCATCTTTTTTTTTTTTTTTTTTTACTATCTCTTTTTTTGGAAAATTTAAAATTTAAATTTTTATTTTTATTTTATAATTCAGACTTCGACTTCTTCATGATGGTATTTTGGTAGGAATTGGAACTGCATTAATAGATGACCCACAGTTAAATGGTAAAGAAAGATACAAAAATCAAAGGACTATAAAGAAGAAGAAGAAGAAGAAAAATATTATACATTTTCGTGTGTGTGTATTATTCTTTCTTCATTTTCAAATTTCTATTCAATTTTACGAAAATAATAATAATATATACATATATATATATAATTTATATTTTTATAATGTATTATATAAGCTGAGCTGAGCACAATTTTACTTAGCACGATACGTTTCACCCACGGACCACCTATGCAATAATCAACCTCAGCCTATCGTTCTTGATCCAAGACTTGAGTTTCCCTTGAGTGCAAAACTCTTGAGAAATTTTAACAACGGCACAGGAAAACAGCCTTGGCTAATCTGCTGGACCAAAAATGACCAACGCAAGGTAACAAAATGACATATAACGAGGAGGGGTTAAATGAACAAGGTTTCTTGTGCGTGCATTGTGTCTTTGTATGTATCACATTTAATTCACATAATTTTTCTTTCTTTCTTTAATTCAGTTGGCACTAGAAAAGGCAGGCGCACTTGTCATCACCATTGAAGCACCGGATTATAATGTCAATGGTTATCAGACTTGTCAACGGCCCTCGATATCTAGTGTGCTTAGACATATAAAAGCAGCCGGAATTGATCGTTTGATGGTTGAAGGTGGATCGAAAATAATTCAATCCTTCCTTCAATCTGGTCATATAGACCAGCTGATTGTCACCACTGCACCTACACTAGTCGGCCCTCGAGGAGTGAGTGCAACCGGAGACATTGTACCTGTATCACTGTCTTTGCCTGCACTTCACTCAAATATCATTTATCAGCAGTTCGGCCAGGACATGGTTTTGGGTGCTACCTTGCAAAAAAAAAAGAGAACTAAAGAATAATAGTAGCAACAATAAAGCCATACTGGGATAAAATAGCAACAAGAATTGCATGAGAGTTTTTCTGAATATAAAGATATATGCGCGTGTGCCACTCTTTTTCTTTCATGCTCTTTATTATTATTATTATTATTATTATTATTATAATAATATACAAGGAAAAAAGAAACTTTATCTATTTTTGCGCCAAGAAGCATGTGTAGTAGATGTTTGAGAAGTCTTGGAAGTGCCCGGTGCAACGCTGTTACGGCTGTTGTTCGGCCATGATGGCATACCATTTAGCCATAAAAGAGCCTATATATATATAATAGAATATAATTATAATTATGATTAGCATGGAATTATTACTATTAGTTATAAAAAAAATTACATAAATACATACCGATTGTGATGTATCAAACTCAAGTTTGTTCACATCGTTACTATTGTAAAGAGGCATAGATGTTACAGCAGAATCTCCAAAGCTAGAGGTCTGTTGAGGAGTATTTGTAGGCATAGGCGAAGGAAACATGGGTGCATTAAGATGAAAAGGCTGAGATATATTATTGTAAGCTGGATTCATGGGTGGCGGATTAGGGGAGTTTGACGAAAGAGTGTGTGGTGGCGGTGGCGGAGGTGGCGGAGGAGGAGGTGGTGATGGTAATGGTAGATGTAGCTGTGGTTGAGGGTGTGGCTGTGAATGAGAATATTGATGCGGGGGACGTGAACGTCGGTGTGGTAGCTGTGATTGTGGCTGTGAATGAGGTTGTGGTTGTGGTTGTGGTTGTGGTTGTGGTTGTGGTTGTGGTTGTGAATGAGGTTGGGAGTGTGAGTGTGAATGTGGGTGTGCTTGTTGTTGGTGATGCAAGACGCTAATAGGATTCTTTTGCTATATATGTATATGTGTAAGTATAAAAAATGAAAAAAAAAATCATTCACTTGAATATATATATGTATGTAGTTCTATTTATTCATTCATTTGTTCGTTTGTTTATTTAGTTAACTTTTGTTACCCTTACTTACCATTGGTAGGAAATTCGAAGAAGAAGAAGAAGACGCAGATGAAGAAAGGAATGGATAACCTGTTGGTTCGTGGTCTAAGAGGGAAGACCCACTTGCGGTAGGTTTCGATACTGGTCGAGGAGGTTCTTTGATTGCCAGTTTTACTGGCGAAGCTTCTTCTGAACGAGTCAATAAGCAAACGGCATAGAGTCTATCGAGCGGTTTTGGCTCAAACAAATCGGCGCCAAGTCCACCACCAATGTAGATTCTGACATCCATTAGTTCAAAAGTGCCATCAGGGCGTCTAAATGCAAGTGTATCTTTAAAGGTTTGAGAGCCATTGGCGATGTTGAGAAGGAGTGAAGGAGAGCAATTGAAGACGTCTGAATCGCTGCGTAGTGCGTCGGCGGCATCGGTCGTGTGGGGTGAAATATTGGCATTGTCCAAAAGGCAACGGTGCAAGCGAGCTAGTTGCGACGAATATTCTGGTGAGACAAGGTCGTAGAGTGAACGGTGAGCTAGTTCTTGGGGATATACACCAAGAAAATCAACTGATTCATCAGAAACGCGTGCACAGGAAATATCCATCGTCAAGAAGATCTATTTTAACAAAACAAGAACACTTCTTTTGTCAGCTCTTTCATTCGATTCCAATTGGTTTATTTTGCGTTATATATTTGTATCTTGCCGTCATCATGTTCTTGTCCGAGGATGTGTGTCTTGGTTCTGGAATATAGTCAGGGAAGGTGGTCATACTGAATGAAGAATTGGCTAGGCCTGGGGTAAGCATATATGTGGACCTGGCACCAGCTGTCGAGCTCAGGGCAGCCTTTGATGGTCCAGGTTTTGTTGGAGACGATTGTTTATCCCTAAGTTTTGGTCGTCCTCGTTTTTTGTGTTGAATATCATAACAAGTGTCAGTTTTTCCTACAGCAATACATCTGTTGCAAGGGCGTGATACTATATTTTAAACCAATTAATAAAATAAAATACGATACAGTATAGTACAATACGATTAAAGAGATAATATGTATATATATATATATAAAAGAAAGAAACACCAGTACTACTTGTACTTGTACTTGTACTTGTACTTGTACTTGTACTGGTACTGGTACTGGTACTTGTGCAAGTGCAAGTGCTGGTACTAGTACTAACACCCACACAAAATAAATGTAGTAGTGATTGTGAAGATTCCCAATAATTGCTTCTTATTCTTTTGATAGCTAAACTTGTTCAATCTTGCTTCAATTGTTCTATTTCTTTGTTTTCAAGCAATAGATGTATATGTATATGTGTATGTATATAGTTGTATATACATAAACTAATAGTTATTCAACCTACAATCACAGGCTAAATGCGCCTTTTTGCAGTTGACCTGTAAAGCACCAAGTCAGCACAAGATCGGAAGGATATCATGGCAGTATTGGACAACATACACAGGCAGTTGGAACGTGCGATTTGCTTGGTCGCTTTCGATGGGTAGTCATGCGGCTAGGTTTCTTAATAGGAGAGGAAGGAAGTATTTGGGCGGAAAAAGAAGGTGATGTGGGTGAAGGAAGTGCATAGGTTCGAAAGTCCATAATTGTTGACGGCGCTTTCTTAACGTTTCTTTTTTTTTTTTTCTTTTCTTCTTTCTACTGTACACCACAGATTGAATATAAGGAAGAAGAAAAAAAAAGTGTGGAGCACAGAAGAAAGAGAGTGATGGAAAGGAGGACAGAACTCTTTGGTTACTGAGTCGCCCTTCAAAATGAAATCCAGTGATAATGTTGACACTACTCCACCTTCATATTTTTTTTTAAAAAAAAAGTCTTTGAAGAGCAGCTGGGAAAGCTCGGGAAAAGTTGCCGACTAAAGTCTCATTGCGGGGCATAGGAGATTTTATTATTTCAAGGTTTATCCGCCAGTTTCGCACACAGATTAAAGTAAGAAGCCTCCGCTCATTATCAACCACCACACACATATATACACACTGCAGACACTACAGACACACTACAGACAACCATAACCATAACCATAACCATAACCATAACCATAACCACAGTCCAGAAAAAATTGCTTCAAAAACCAGTGAATTAAAATATCTTTGGAATTGATTATCTTTTTTTGCTTTTGTTTTTGCTTTTGTGTGTATTTCTATCGTGTATTAAGAAAAAACTGTTCAGGCAATCTCTTGTGGAGATATTTTATAAGTTTTGCCGACTCGGACGAGTAGAGTACGCAATGCCAACCGGATGTCCGGTAGTAGGTTATCTTGACCAAGAAGTTCTACAGAAGGCATGTAGAACCGCGGCACATGGCGTAGAAACTATAATTGGTTCAAGACCGGATTAAGATACACTCTCTACATACAGGAATCATCTTCTTCTTCAAGCTTACGTCTTCGTCCTGAAGTTGAGCAAGACCGCTCAAGATTGAAACAACCACTGGTGTCCAGGCAACAATGTTCTTCGGTTTTGTTTCGTGATCAAGCTCTGTGTACAGTGTAAAGATCTCATTACAGAGACTATAAAAGGGAAAAACAAAAAAGAGGCCAGGTTTTTTTTTGGTTACTTATGTGAGCCGCGGATAATGTGGAACTGTGCGTAGTAATAATCACACAACATGATTCTTTTTTGTCCTTTTTGTCCTGTCCTGTTCTGTTCCTGTTCTGTTTTGTACTCACGGAATTAAGGTGTTTTCAATCTCAACTCGTCTATCATCACGATCACTGATGTTCTCGAGGTTTGCATACATACGCATTAAGATCGATACATAGCAACCACCGCTCGAGGTTTCTTGCTTGAGGAGGTTGGGAAGCTGCTTCATAAAGCCTGCGGAAATTGTTAGATTAATAACAAGCCCAACCAAGGCAACTAATTAGCAAAGAAAAGATAATAATTACCAAAGCGCCAGAGAGCCATTCGAAGATCATTGTCTCCATTGAAACGTTTGGCGAAATGGAACGACCGCCCGAGACATTCCATAATTTGCATCAGATGATGAGCCGGGAATGCGAAATACACAGCGTCCTTGCTTAGAAGCTCACTGACAGTCTGGATCAACATCAATTGCAAAACACACTTGACAATGACCTGCTGGAAACTGTGTTGACGCTCTTCGTTCACATCAGCATGTTGAATGGTAGTTGTCTCAGAGTACTGATTGGTGGTATCGTTGCTTGCTAGTTAAATATATATAAATAAATATAATAATTACAGTACTTTAGTCAAATATACATATATATATATGAAAATTCTGATTTCTATAAAAATAAAACGCTAAAAATAATAATAATTCCTACCAGCTGGAATTGCCTTGACTTTGTCGACCAGATCCTCAGTATCATCGAATAATCCATGGGCTGTCGTCTTCTCAAACAAATTGACAAAAGTTTCAGCTACAAGATCCCAGCAACTGGGATCAAACTTTTCTACATTAGTCTCAATGTACTGTTCCAGACATTCGCAACCAATGCGGGCAAGTGTGTCGTTGTCTGTGTGACGCCGATTAGTATCTTGTTTTTATATTATTATATTTATATTTTTATATATAGAGTATGTGTGTGATTCTGATTGTGATCATGATCATGATTGCGACTGTGATTATTGATTATTGATTTTAATTTAATTTACTTTACCTTGGGTGATGCACACGCCGAATAGTCCAAGGATAGGACGCATCATACCCTTTATGTTTTCGAAATAAAAGGTATAAAGATCAACTACATTGCGAAGAGCTTCAATCATGGTTGTAGACAGCCAAACACTCAAATCCTCAGGTGTCATTGTGCGTTGATGATCAGAGTCCGACTTCAAATCATCGAATAGAGGAAACACGATCTGGCGCGACACAGTCGTCCAGAACTCAGGTGTGAAGCTCGAACCATACTCTTTTAGGGTATCAAAAAGATACTGCAGTGCCCTGCGTAATCAAGGTTCAATTCAGTGCCCTATTGTATATCTATCTATACTGTATATAGAGATGTCTTGTAGTCCTTCTTACCTCTTACGGACTTCAACATCGTCACTATGCATAGTAACCTCTTTGAGGCCGTACAGAACAGCGAACCAGAACTTTACCAAGAAATCATCATCGGTTTGTGCTGTTTGGCCAGCAGAATTCGATGCATGCACATCTGTGATTTCGATAGTGTTTTTCTCGGCAATCTCGAGCATTGCAGGGATTGTACCCCTGATCATGTCTAGTGCAGGCAGACTAATGTAATTGTGGTTAATAAGACGATATACCCTTTTTTTTCTTTTCTTTTCTAAGAGACTTTATTTTTATCAATCATGGTTTATCTCTCTACCTAATCTTTTGAAATTTCTTATTCTTCGAGAATTCGATCAAGCACGAAATGTAATCGGGAAATGTACCATTGGCAATAATGTCGTGGAACCTCTCGTTGGCTACACTGCGGACAATATCGAATGTCATGTGCACAATTGATTCTACACCAATCTTTTCAGTTACACTTGTCTAGAACACAAATGAAGTTTAATTTATTCAAATTGTTCTTTTGTCTCACCTGAAGTCTCGCGTGCACCGGTAGCAAACACAGATAGCATAGTTTTCCAACCAGATCGAATGTTTTGAGCCCTCGCAAGTATCATTTGAGAAAGGCATCTCAAGACCTACAAAAATAATAATAATAATAGTATAGTAAATAATTTATTAGATGATTTGTAATATGTTTGTAATATTCCTTTTTTTTCACTTTTCTTCTTCTTTTCTTTCTCCTCTTTCTTTCTCAGCAACCATACCATGTCCTTGATGGCTACGTCAGGATTGTTTGCAAGAATATTACGGAAAGGCATAAGGAAATCCTTTTGAAACTTGAAATGAGGCAGTTCTTCCTTCTCCAAGAACCTCATAGCCAATTGACGCAAAGAGTCCAAAGCAAAGAAGGCAACATTGAAGTTGGACTGACAACCGACCTAAGCATAAGAATACAAATATTTCCACACGACAATAACAACAGCAATTATTTAGACCTAAAAATCTTTCATACTTTATATATATATACTAGAATCATTTACCTTGTTGTAGTATTCACCAAGTATAGCCCAGATATTAGACCATTCGATACGAATACGGTTCATGTTGTAGTAAGAAATCTCCACCAGTTTTTGCAAGCTGTACATTCTTGGATGTTCCAAGTGAGCAGATGAAACAATTTCTTCCCAAGAGGTCTCACAGAGAGCGCGAACAAAGTCAACAATTGCATCCTACAATATATGTATATCTCTCTCTCTTTTTAGATTTTCAAGTATTACATCTATCATGGACTTCTTTCTATTTTCTCTCGTTCTTAAAGCCAAAAGTAAAAATAATATATATATATATATATATATATATATAAATATAAATATATAAAATAGAAAGCAAGTACTTACACCATTGAGGTTCACAGTAGCAGTAAATAATTTATCTGCTGCCAAGACAAGAGACTGGGAACTACCTGCCGATGCAACTTCTTCCGAAAGACTAAGTTGGGTTGGATACCCTCTTGGGGGTGCCTGGAAACGCTTGTTAGCGATATCCGGTAGTGCTCCCTGGTCAATACCACTCGTGATCAGCTGGAAACGCTCCAGCTGACTGACGGTCGACAGGATCTCTTTCCAGCTGCCCTTTAGATAGTTTCCATCTACTGAAGCAACCTCTAGCAGCGTTTTTATTGCCTCTACGTTTTTTGGCTTCATTTCGTTCAGGTTTGTCAAAAATGTAAATTTGGTAAGTGTGGTGACAAAGGCATCTCGCTGCAAATCCATATCTTCAGACTGGACAGTGTGGAAAAGGCAAATGATACGAATAGCATGTTTGAAGCCGTCCAAGCACAGCTTAACGGTCTCCAAGTCATCAGATTTCTGAAGTGCACCAGACATACCGGCCAAGAAAGCCATCCAGGCAACTTCAAACATGGGCCGAACATGTTCAACATGAGAAGCAATATAAAACGTAAATGTTTCATTTTCACCCGCTCGAGACCGACTAGCCAGCATACTACGGAAGATGGCCTCGGTCTTGGATCCCATTTCTTCAGTGGCGGCTTGATAGGCCTCACGCCGAGAATCGCGCATAATACCAGCGTTGGCCAAGGCATTCTGAAGTCCAGTCATACCCAAACCACCCATGCCACCCGCCGATGCCATAAGAGCAGCATTGTTGGCCGCCTCGGTCTCATCGTTGAGTTTGATTTCATTCTTTCGGATTTCGGTGTAAATGTACTGCAGAATATCTTCAGAAATGTTGTTTCCATCGTCAAGTCCACGGTTATTTTTGACAAAGTCTTCATATGTCATTCTGTTCTTCACTGTTGGGTTGTGCTGATCGGTATTGAGCATAATGACATGATATGCCAGTACATAAGGAGTATCTTTATTGTTGAAATACAATATCAATTTTTGTTTTAGTATCTTACATAACCCATCATCTTTTTCTTTATTTGTTCTTATTGTTGTTGTTGTTGTTGATTATATAAAAATTTGACAAGAACTCTTACCGGCATTTGCAAATACACCAGGGTTTCCATTTACATAGCGTTCAGCAAACTTGAGCATAAATCGATCGATCTTTTGAGCTTCACCAGGTAATCTAAAGGATTGAAGGAATAGACGCAAAGCATCCAAAAACTTCATACCCGTGAAATCCATCTCGTCCACAAAAGCATGCATGGTAGCAACGTTTTCAGGTTCTCTGTTAAAGGATTTTCGATTAATATTAATATTTAGTATTATTTAATATAAGAAAAAATTTACAGGTTGATTTTTTCAGCATCATTTAACCTTAATTATTTTTATTTTGTTTTTTTTTTACTTACCCTTCACCCAAGTATTCACCAATAAAGGTCTTGCTTAAACCTTCTGTATTCAACAAAAACCTTGCCTTGCTTTGAGGATCATTGATATCTAAGAACCCATGGTTTGCAAGGAGCTGTATTGCCTTCTTAGGCTTCCAGTTGAACAAACGAATACCATCCTGAAGTAACTGCTTGCGGTGTTTAAGATTTTCAAATTGCTCAGGATCGTCCATACGAGAAGTCAAGGGCCCACCACCGTTTGACGTATTTGCACTGACGCCACTTGTTGAGAGGGATGGGGACATACGAGACAGCGATATATTGCTGTGACTTGTAAATGGATCCGACGAAGCTCTACGATCCTCACTTTCGCGTGGAGTGTTTCCTCTGCTGTGGTCCTCTTCGTTTTCGGTGGTGGATGATATACTCACAGAATTATTTGCATACCAGGTAACAAGAGACTGTAGAACAGCAACCAAGCATTCCAAAGATTTAAACTTGATGGCAGATTCTGGCATTTGAGGAGCAGAATTGCTATGTCTTTCGTTTGATAGAATAGTTGCCGTGGTCAGAGGAGGGGGTATGATGACCGAGTTATTGTTTGAATGTCCATGGCCATTGGAGTAATCAGATCCTGAAGAGTGGATATCTTGGTCCTTGAGACTTCCAGGAGATGACTGAGAGGTAGTGATTTTTGAGAGTACATAGACCAAGCTAACCAACAAACACACACATGCAAATGTATTGATTAGTCGAAAAAATTAAATTAAATTAAATAAAGATAGAAAAGTAATATTGTACTAACCGCTCATAAATATTATCCAGGGCCTGGCGATCACAATCGTAATTTAGATATATGTCGACCAATGTCTGAGGGTCACTGCATATCCGCAACACAATCTTTAACAAAGTATGCTTTTGTTGAAAAGATGCATTGCGCATCTCTAAGATTCTAAAGACAATTTCTTTGAAAAAGACCTCGATCTCTTTCTAGATATATAAATGAATAAAGAAAATGATACATTATTAGTATTCATATTCTTTAAAGAAACAAGACAGAAAAATAAAATAGCATGCACGTATAAAAGGTACCTTTAAAAAAACACGAAGTCCTTGCACAACCTTCCAGAGGATTTCAAGTGTGATATTGAACACTTGAGGCACAAGCGAGAACGCATTCTTTGCCAAACTAGGACAAAGATACTGTTTCACCTCGAGAATGAATGGATTAGCCAATTGGCTTACAGTGGGATCATCTCTGCCAGAAGAAAGAACTACAGAAGGGGAGGACATAATAGTCATGTGCGATGTCAAAATCGTAAGAATAAGGTGCAACGAAAGCAATTTCGAGCGCATAGAGTACGATCGCATATCATTTCCCCTATATCAATAAATAAAAAGTTAAGAAAGAAATTTTAGATTACTACACCAGAATGAACCCCAAAACCACAAGCATATTTTTTTCTTGGTTTACCATTCAGATGATATTTGCTTCTTTGACAATTTGCAAAGTGCACGGAATACCAATATAGCATCTTTGATAAAGAGGTCGGCTTCAGTTTCAGCAGTATTTGTCTGAAATCTGTCATTTTCAAAGTCTCCTTGTTCGGATCCTTGTACACTAATGTTCGAATAAAAAAAAGGTTAATGCCTCAAATTAAATAAGCGAAATAAACTTCAATTAATGTATCACCTTGATGTATCATTTGTTGTAGACACCTGGGAGTCAGTGGGCCCTGCATTGGCGGCAACATCATTATCACTAGTAGTAGTAGTGATAATCTCACGCTCTGGCTCAGGCTTAGGTAATTTCTCTGCCGTTGCAGGGCTAGCAGCAACTTCGGCTCCTTCATGGAAGATTGAGGCAGTGTCGTTCAAAAAGTCTTCTGTATTGTCTTTTTGTTTCCCACTAGGTAATTTCTGGTCCATTTCTACACGTGCCATGTTGGCTTCAACAATTATCTGTTGTTGGTAGGATGCATCAGCTTCTGAGGTGTGTTCTTCGCTAGATTTCTCTGGGTCATCTGAACTGGTTTCCTTTGATGCAATAGTGGTTTCATGTGCAGGTTGATTCTTCTTAGCCACTGGACGTATCTCAATTCTTCTGAATATGTGATCAACCATTTGTGTCAGAGTGACTTGAGCTACGTTCTGATTAGCGCTGTTGCGAGATAGCAGGAAAATATTATAAGTTGTTCGAACTGCTTTGAGTAATGCGGACTGGTGAAGCGGATTTCTTGTGGAATATACTGCATCAAGGAGTGCCTATGTATAATGTATTTATTGGTAAATGACATATAAAAACTCTGTTGCTTTTTATTTTATTTTATTTCTCTTTACCTTTATAATTTGTAGTTGTACTTTTTCGTCTGTTTCTTCTCCAATAAAACAGTCGCAAATAATATCCACCATCTTTTCCATAACCTGGGTTTGTGCAGCCTCGTTTTCCATATCGTCCAAATAATTGTAGGCAATAAATTTGCCAAGGCAATCCAACGAAATTGTCATTAAATTAACTGACCGGGTGTTAATAGCTGTTTGCAAGGCTGCAAGGATTACAGTTGACCTTTACCCGATAGCGCGTCAATAAATGAAAGGAACACATTGTTTATCTTTTATACCTTGTCTGTCCTTCCGGGGCAGCCTCGTCATTATTGAGCATATCTATAACAGAGGTGAGTTATATTCCCTCAAATAATAAAAAAAGATAGATAGATAGAAGGTAAGCAAGAAACTATCTGACTGAGCTTACTCTGGGCATTCAGGACTGCCTCCTTCAAGGCCTTGTTCTTTTTTGTTTCCTTGGCCTTGGCGAATTTCTCGAGAGCATTGACGACAAACACCGAACTGGAGGTAACTGTGGAAGTAGACTGAAGCGAGGTTCGTGTGGATGCTGGAGATGTGTGGGCTGGAGACGACATTTGTTTTGTCTTTCATCAAAAAAAAAAAAGGAAAAAAAAAGTTGAGAATGATAAATGTGTCTGATGAGTGTCTGATGAAGTATTGCTTGATTTTTTTTCTTATTACTTTGGCAGACTCAAGCTAAGCAAACACACGACAAATGGTGAGTGAAAAAAGAGGGAATTTAGCTTCGGTAATCGCCTGTTGGACTAAGCAGGGATGAGGGAAAGAAGAAAGGGACGAACAGGTCAGAATGTCTGAGATGGAAAACTTGGCCTTGTCTCATTCATTATTATTATTATTATTATTTATTAAATAAAATATTTAAAAAAAGGGCCCTTTTGTACATGGTTCTTAAGCGTAAAATATAAGCTTTTATTTCTTCTTCACAGTCCAGGGTTTACTGTGATTTTTGTTTTGTTTTATTTTATTTTATTCTTATTTTTATTTATACAGCCAAGGAGTATTATATACTATTGTAGTTGATACATTTTATATAATTTATTTGCGTGTGTCTAATATCTATTCTTTAATAATTTTCCCCAACTTGCTTTCGTTGATGAACCAAGCCAAGTCATCCTTACTCTTTTCCTTCTGAGCCAGATTTTTAATCCAATTAATTGTATTCACGGTAAGTCGGATTGGAAGTTCTTGCTCTTCCGATGTTCTCAAAATGCCAAACAAGAGAGATAGGTCCTGATGGTCTACCAAGGAAGCCAGGTACACATTGATAATCTGTTGGTCTACACCAGTGTAGGGACCAGTAGGAAAAGGTACCGTTTTTGCCTGCTTCCGGATTGGAATAGGCACCTTTCCATATTCCTCAAAGCGGTACATCGAGTAGTCATTAAATGTTTTTTGGATTTGGTTGTGCTCGGCCTTGGCAAGGATTTGGTTGGAAAGAAGATTTAACCATGTCCGAGTATTGTTCTGGATGTTCTTTTTCTTCATTTCCTCCAAGATATCATCAACCTTGGATGAAGCGTCGCCTAAAAAGGCACTAGACCGTATCAGAGTGTTGTAGTCTTCTGTTGTCAGTTCAAAATCTTTACGGAGCGTTTCAATGATTTGGCCAGTCATAGTGGTATTTTGTGCGGAAACAGAGCATTCGAGAAGAGAGAAATATAATGGTTTGGTCATCTTATCTTGCCCAATATCACGAGCCAACTCGCTCTTAACTGTAGCCAGGGCAAATCTGGCTTGTTCCGAATCACGAGCAGCAAGTGCAAGCATATGCTGGTACAAAGCAGCGTCGCGCTTAATACCATATTTCTTTGTCAAGCCCCAGCGATTCCACAAGGCAATATAGAGGCCTGATCCACCCAGACAAGTCATCATGTTCATGAATGTGTAACGATCATAATTGACATCGTACTCCAGCATCAACTTTTCAATTTCAAAGAAGCGTTTATCCAAAAAGATCTTCTTTAATTTCTGGTTTTGAAAACTAGTCTTCACAGCTGAGTTGTACCGGAAGTAATCGAAGATGTAGTTTTCATTCTTGTGAGGAATACATGCCTTTAAAAGCGCACTGAAGTTACGATGGTTAACAACACTGAGGTTTTTGCTGAGCATCAAATGAAGGGTTTCGAGCGCCTTATCCAGGCGAGAATTCTTTGCACCATCGTTGTATTCATGTGTTCTCGCATAACCAGTCAGTAAGTAGCTGTATGTCGTTTCATTGGGCTGAATAGAGTGTTTGGTCATGTAGTTATCCACAAAGCCCTGTGCTCTTTCCATAGGGAACTGCTTGTTGTCAAGAGAGTTGGCAGTTGCCAAGTATCCGACAATATTGTTACATTCGTTAATGTTCAAGGGTCTTTTATCGTCATTCATAAGGCTCTCAGCCAATTCGTTCCAGGCTGCTGCCTTATCTTGGTCCAAATTTAAGGGAGCATTATGAGTACCCCGGATTCTAGCTTCATTCTTGTACTGGGCAACTAAATCTCGCTGGTAAGACAATAATCGTACGGACGTGAGGTCGACAGAAGGATAGATTCGCTCGGTTAAATCAGAATATTTCTTTGTAGCTTCGATATTTCCACGGAACGCATTTGTGAGTGTCAGACTCTTTAACATATCCTTTGAGGGTGGTGTGTCTTTGAAAAGTTGCATGTGTTTGTCGACAAGCTCAGTCATTTGGCAATTTGCATAAGCTAATATAGCATATTCAAAGATCTGTTTTTCGTCGACAGCTTCCAAGGCTTTTGGGGAATCTTTGATTTCTTTCAAGCATTCTGTCACTTTTAAAGGCTGACAAAGAATTCCATGGGCCTTTTTAATTATTTTTTTTAAAAGGGAGAAAAAAAAGATACATGTACAAAGTTATGTCAAGTTAGTTAAAGGTTATTCTTATTTCAAAATAGTAATTTATATGTATGTATATGTATATGTATATGTATATATTTACCCTGATTTTTGTTACCCATGCTGTTTGGGTTGTAAGTTTTGAATAAGGGAAAGTGGCTTCGAATGCTTGGAGGTACATTCTGAGAGCTTGTTCTCTACTAGTTCCCTTTAACTTAAAGCCAAGTCCCATTACTTTACACCACAGATCAATATCCTCCAGTATTTTTTTGTTTTTTGAGCGTGAGCTTTGGGTGAACCAATTGAGGACATAATTAATCTTGGCGATTTCTGTAGGGTTCTCACTCAAGAGAGTCACCAGGCGCTCGTAAATTTCTTTAGTAGCCAAATTCTTGGCATGGAGTTCCTTTACATAGTTGAAGGCTCCTTCGACATCACCGAGGGCTTCATAACTAGCCAATTTTTGTGGAATATCGTCATGGACAGAAAAAAGAGGTTTGTTTTTTTTAATCGTTCCGACAGTGTTTCTAGTAACAGCTACTGGTTCATTTGTCTGATTGTTGGGACTCAATGTAGATGAGAACTGGCGAGTGGGATAGAAAGTGACAGCTAAAATATGACATGTCAACAGGCTTCCATTTTGAATGGCGATTGCTTACGGAGGTTCCTTGAAATAATGGGAGCAGAACGAGAGGCCAAACGATGAATGTTTGATTTCAATTGAATTCCTCTCGTCTTGAGCAAATTATTTCCTGCATAAAGTGATTGCAACATGGGAGCCCCCTGAACAGTGGAGTTGGTTGTAAGAGGCTTTAATTGACCCAACCAGGGAAAAGTTTCGAAAATAATAGCTTCGTGACGTATACGAATCATGACGCGCTTTTCTTTTTTGGGAACATTCGAGGAACGCTTCAACCCCTCTTTTCTTTCTCTGTGATCTCTCTCACTTCTTTTTTTTTTTTTTTTTTTTCATCAACATTTCTTTTTTTGAAAGCATGGCTCAAGACCTAACTGATGGATGCAAAGCACTTTATGTTGGAAATCTCGACAGCCGAGTGAATGAAGAAATTTTGACCCAGATATTCGCTGCCATCTCCGAGGTAGACAATGTCAAAATCATCCACGATCGTTACGTAAGTATCATTTTTATTATTATTATTGGGGAGCCTTGCCAACTTTGGCTTCCCAAGTTTTTCTATTCTGGGATGGAATGGGAGACTAGAAAGCAAATGTCATCTGGAGAGGTTCCAAGGATCAAGCCATAATTGCATAGCAGTCCACACAACCACTACACTTTGGTTTCCTACAGCCATTGTTTCTTTCATTTCTTCTGCTCTCAGTTGTCAAGTGAAACGACTTCTGCTGACAATTGTTATTTCCCGATGGATATATACAACCAGGTGGCTTTCATATGGATAGATCACGGATAATCCATAAATTTGTCAGCCTGTGGTATTAGTGCACGGCAAGCTCCAAGGTTACAAGTACTCACTTTTTGCTTCCTTCAGTCTCTCTTCCATACTCTTTATTACTATTATCGCTATTAGTATTATCATTATGATTTATTTGTGATATAAATGATTTTATAATAACTCATATGTTTTTTTTTTTGGTTTTTATACATGGGCTTATAAATTCTGTCCTTTCCTTTCTTTCTTTTTTCTTTCTTTCTATTAATGATATAGGCTACTCATGGAAGTATGAATTATGGCTTTGTTGAATTTCAAGATCATCAAGGAGCTGAAATTGCACTCCAGTCTATGGCAGGAAGAAAGGTGTTTGGGCAGGTAAGACAGGAGAGAATATGGATTAGAGTTATAACGTGTGTGTGTATTTATATACTTTTATACATATTTAGGACATTCGTGTAAACTGGGCAACTCAGGGTTCAACCCAAAAAGAAGATACAAGTGGACATTACCATATTTTCGTTGGTGATCTGAGTCCAGAGGTCAACGACAATGTGCTTACAAAGGCTTTTAGTCCTTTTAGAAGTACTTCGTAAGTTGTAATTCAACCATCGTATATCAGATATATAAAAATATAAAGGAATAAGAGGAAGAAGAAGAGGAAGACGGGCAAGAAAAGGAAACGGGGAAAGAAAGAAAAGTGTTATAGTAAACGTTTGACTAAGTCTTGGGGAGGGATCAATAGCGAAGCACGTGTGATGTGGGATCAAACTACCGGTAAATCAAGAGGATTTGGGTTTGTTGCATTTCGAGACAAAGCCGATGCCGAACAGGCAATTGCTACCATGAACGGTGAATGGTTAGGCTCCCGTGCAATTCGTTGTAATTGGGCTAACCAAAAGGCGAGTGGACAACCCGGAATGCCGGTAGCTGGTCCTCCCGCTGCTACAATGGAAAGACAATTTGGTAAGATTTACAAAATTAAAATTAAAATCATATATATATAAAAGAATAACAAGAAGGAAAATAAGAAAGGATATTAACAGTCTGGTCAATATTGACGCAAAGATTCTGTAGCAACATCGGCCAACATGTCGTACGAACAAATTTTTGCCCAGACTCCACACTATCAAACCACTGTCTATATCGGCAATTTGCCCCATGGCATCACACGTAGGTCACTGATCGAGCGATCCATAGTCAGCAAAACTAAGAAACCTGAGCAGAGCAAGATATTGCACCTTATTTCCAGCAATACGGATATGTAACCGACATTCGCCTTCAGTCTGATCGCGGCTATGCATTTGTTAAGTATGTTAAACATATATACATATTATATACATATTATATACGCGTACACAAATCAAATTGTTTTCTAAAAAAAATAAATTATGTGTGTGTGTGTAGGATGGACTCTCATGCCAACGCTGCCACCTCGATTTTCGCTCTCCAAGGCTTTGCAATCGGTGGTCGCCCTGCCAAGTTATCTTGGGGAAAAGACCGTACAGCAGCAAACAACAATACCCAGCAATACGATCCTTATTCGTATAACTATGCCAACACGCCCTATGCCCAACAAAACTGGATGCAACCCGCAGGAAATGCTTACGACGTACAAGGCATGAGACCGCCAGCACAGGTTGCTGGTCCTCACGCTGCTCCAGGACCAGAGGCTGGAGGAAACCAGAACTGGGATCAGTATTATCAAAACTACTACAGTGCGGGGCACAACATGAATGCATGAGCCCCTCTTTCTATTGCTTAAGCGCGTGTATAATGAACTGAAGCACAATAAGAAAGAAAGAGGGTCAAGTATACGCAGTAGGGAGTCTTTTCTTTCTTTTATTTACCTTTTGAAATACAACAAGCCTTTTCTTCTTATTTTTTCTTAACAACAAAAACATATATACACACACACACACATATATATATATACATATATACATACACACGCAAAAGAAGGAGTATATTTTCTTTAGGGCTATTATTTTATTTCATTTGGCGAAAGCATTTGCTATGTCATTATATATATCTCTATATCTATATCTTCCTTATTTTTTAGGGATATAACCAGATATTAGGTTGACTTAATAATCGACCAATCGACCAATCGACCAATCAATCAATCAATTATAGACTGCAGAATATTTGCTTCTAATATATATATATATATATAAAAGTTATAATAGTAGCAAGAATATTGGTGTTTCTTTGAAATTTGAAAAAAAGGTACTCTTTTCTTTCTTTCTTTCTTTTGTTGTTGTTTCAAATAAACAGAAGACTAGCTTAGTCGATAATTGTATCAGACAGACATTTGACGCGTATTAAATTATATGTGAATTATTGGCATTCATATACATATACATATACATATACATATACGTTTATTTACATGTGTACACATACATACATACATATGGACTATCTTGTTATATTTATTATATACTATATATTATTGTTATCTTTATCGTTATTGGTATTGGTATTTGTATTGGTAGTAGTATTGGTATTACTATAGTTATTATTTATATTAATATTACCAGCCTTGCTTGAAAGCAAGACCTCCGATCGCGAGAGTTAGACCGTAAAACATGAGGCTGTACATAAAGCGATAGTAGCGGTTATCGATCATTAACTCAGTGAGCGAGATCAAGATAGTGAATCCGACGTAACTATTGAATTTTGTTTTGTTATGTTATTTTATGTTCAGAACGATGATAATTGCGTATTTAGAGACTTAAAGATACTTACATCCAAGCTATGATCATTACAGCACGGCCAGAACCACTACCAAACGTGTCGAGAACCAAGACAGTCAGCAACAGCATCATATTTTCAAAGGCCAATCTGTGGGCTCTCTTTAAAGGACTCTATTAAGATTGATATCCAAATAGTGCATATAGTTAGTATGGGTAAAGATGTCAAAAAGAAAAAAAAAAGAAACAATGTTTGAGACTTACATGGAATCCGTTCTTTAGCTTCCAGGCAGGAACCTTTTCGCTACTTCCATGTCTTTCCTCAGTAGTGTGTCTGCCTTCGATATCATGTTCGGGACCAGGCCCATGGTTTCTTTCAGCCTTGGAAAGATGGCGAAGACAGTAGAACAGTCCCCAGAAGACAAAGAGAGTGAAATAAGCAATCCATGCAGTTCTAACATGGCCCTGTTGGGTAAATGTGTCGACTGTTAATCCGTTCTTGATAGACATTGATAGTTTGATAGTTTGATAGAATTAGAGATGAGAAATATGATGGTTTTTGAAATTGATGTTTTCTGATGCTTTATATACTAATATATATTTTTTTTGATCTCCCATTTGTAGAACATACAAGGTGGGTGTTCAATATATGTCTAAACTTCTTTATCGGGTGAAGTCTGGTGACCGAATATGTTTGCCAGCTACACACTTTACCCTTTTGGGTACGTCTACAACCTCATCTTTTGTCATCGTTCAATAAGCACATAACTATAATACAATACATTAAAGCAAACAATGACAGCCAGAATACTCAAGTTATCTATCAGACCAAAAATAAATAATAATAATGATAATAATGATAATAACAAAAAGGCGATTTTCTTGTTTTATCTGCAACTCCAATTGCATATCCAGAACTGTTGTGACAGATACTGTTGGCATCTGTAGTACAATGGTCAACTGAATATATCTATATCTATATAGCGCTTTAAAATATATATATTATCTTTTATATATAAATACATAATATACAGCCACATTTCTGTTAGAGAACCAGTATGAATTTTGTTGAATGAGTCCCTTGTACGCCTGTTTTTGTAAATGCACAGAAAATAAACCCAACAATATATCAATAATCTATTTAATGTCATATTCTCTCTCTCTCTCTCTCTTGTATTCTTTTTATTAGCTAATATATATATATATAAAAACAAAATCAACAATCAAAATTGTACAGTCAAAAAGTTGTATTTGCTTGACATGAAACACACCTATAGATTGTACAACACTACGAGAAATTTCTATTGGATGAGAATGCCTACTAAAAAGTCTTGTTTGTAGAAACAACAAAATAAATATGCAGATTGGTGCAGCTATCTCACTTTACACAGACTGTGTGATCAATACCAAAGACTTTACTCGAAGGATCCAAACTCTTTAATCTCAAAATTGATCTAGTCTTTTCAATACGCAAGATTCTATAATTTTTATTATTTTCTTTAGAAGCTACTATCCATAGTCTCCTTTACAATGTCCCTTTTTTTTGGTTTTTTTGTTTAAACTGAAATATTCCCGATCGCCTCAGGTAAATATTATTCTTATGGTGACGCATATATTACTTTCCCAATTATTTATGTCATGATTGTATGTTAACTTGCTTGGATACCGAATGACTGTGAATGCAAGAAGACAAAAAAATTATATGCTTCATGACACAATCGTACGCTGAAGCTTGTGGTGACGAGTATTGAATCATAGTCAACTCATTACTTGGACGATAAAAAAACAAGATATTCCTCCAAAGAGGTACAATAACATGGCTAAATTTATTTTCTTTTTTATTTTCTTTTTTAAAAAAAAAGTCAATATTAGATATCGAAATTACTCTATCTAAAGGATGTCTTTCTATCTAAATTGGTGAATAAATTATTGTTCTTTACAAAATTTGACCAAAAGACAATAAAATATAAATAAAATAGAAATGGGTCTAGACGAGTCTAATGTGATGATTTGGACTTTCTCAACTTCTAAACAAAGAATTGAAACCAAAGAGGATGATATGTATGTCAAAGTAGAGAGTTGTCCAGTCTAATTTTTCCCATCATCTTGTTCATCCTTTTTCTTTTCTAACAACTGACTCTTCTTTTTCTTGTATATAAAAATAAATCCGAGTATGGTTTAGTTAGATCCACAGGGCCACAATTGTTCCAAATTTTTTTCTTACAAATAAACCAAAAGAATTTTGACCTACAGATTAATGCTATCGTGTCAATGAAATGATTTACAAACAAAAAAGCATAACAAACAAGCAGATTCAATAATATGATAATCTTGTTAACCTAAATATTACTCTTTCTCTCTATCTTCTTCTTCTTCTTCTTTTGGTACTAACAAAGGACATCACCAAAATTACTGTTTATTCATTTGTTCTCATGATAATCCCACTAGAACGATCTTTTTTTTTAAGATTTTATTACAAAGGCCACGATCGTGTGTGAGTGTGTACTTTTGGAAGCTAATGAACAGGGGTAATAAACAGGATTAAATCTAAAACTGACATGTCGTTTGTCCTGTATTCTTGCTTTTCAAACGATATACCTTGCGATTTATCAGTTCTTTTAAAAAAAATCAGTAAATAAAATATGAGTATTGATAATATCTTTAAGTAAATCTCTGCTCTTTCTGGTTACTTGATTTAAAGATAATTGTTATATTTCTATATATTCTCTTTTAAGAAAAAAGAAACAATGTAAAACATGTATGATCACTGTGATAACTGCCAATTTCTAAGTTGTGAAGCTATGTCTTAAAGATAGAGAGAGAAATGGTGTCAAACTGATTAATACAAAGTCTGAGTGATATTATTACTACTATTACTATTTTCCCAGGGAAAATAGAGGGGTAGGGAGGATGCTTCTCAAGAGAGGTAGGTTAAAGTATGAACGTTTAGGAAATGGGATTTACAGTCACGCACCAGATCAAATTCAATTTTGCTATTAAATCAATATTTTATAAGCCATAAACAGCTTCACCTACCTACCTACCTACATACATACATATATACATACACGTATTTTTTCTTAAAAAAAAATCAATGTAAAAAGAAAAGAAAAGGGGTCTTGTGAATATATTTTATCTTGAAACATAAGAAAAAATAAGGATCCAAGAAGAATTCAAAAATACATACATACATACATACATACATACATACATATATACATATACATATGTTTTATAGCCTGAGGTGGCTTAATCATGGCTCTGGTGCCAATGTCTCATTTTTAGATATTGAATATTGATATTGATTTTGATGTAGATAGTTTTGGAGATAATGAGGGTGAGGGAGGGGTTTCTGATACTATTACTCTGCTCGAATGAGCATCATTTTCATTTGATTTGTCCTTCTTTTGAGATAAATTTTCAGGCTCATCCTTTATCAATGCAGCAATGAGCTGTCAAAAGAACGAGAATTCTATCATTAATGGACTACTCACTGTCCTAGAATAGGTTCACCCACCTCGTTCCTCTTAATACTCTCCTCCTCAGAGTCTTCCAGCATATACACATCCTCTGGTTTAGGCCCCTTTTTCTCATGCTCCTCTATGTTTTTTTCGTCATTTCCCTTTTGACCGTCTCTGTTATGATTCCTATCCTCTTCTTTAGCTTCCTTATCGTCAGCATCGCTGTCTTTTCCCTTTTCTTTTTCTTTCTCATTGTTGTCTATCTCTCCTTTTTCCCGCTTGTCATCATCTGCAGGAACGTCACTACCAGCCTCTTGGAGTGTCGACTTCGGGACCGATTCTTCTTTCTCCCTATCTAGACTAAGCGACTTTTTAGAAGAGTCCGCTTGATCAGGGAACGCCAGCTCGTCAAGGTCATCAAGGGGCACATCTGATTTAGTAGAGCTTGGGGAGCTTGGGACAGTCTCGGTCGAGCGTGGATCGCTAAATGGCCGCGATTTTCGTGGTCTTCCACGACGACTGTGCACTGCAGGTGTTGGGGTGGGCTTTGTTATCTTGGGCTTTTGTATCTTGGGCTCCCTTGGAATCCTCCGCTCTCTTAATTCCTTTGGTTTTTTATCCTTTGACCCCTTTGGTTCAACTATTTCCACATTTTCCACAGCCTCTTCTACTCCAGTGCTTGGCAATACAGAGCTAACTGGCCATGTTATTTTTCCCAGAGGCTCTCCGACCAACTCATGCCGGAAAATCATAAATGCTTCCTTTGCGCCAATAGGGTCTGAAATATTCACAGTGTTTGCGTTGTCATTCTCCACTAGTTTTAGCCAAAATTCACGCAGAGAGCCACGGACATCATAGCCCATTTTCATCCCAAAGTAGTTGTCCCGTCTATCAACCCATTTGTTCCATTCGTCTAGGCGCTCTTCACGCGGAAGAGGGCGAACCTTAACTCTTTGGTCGTGCTCAAAACATCGGACAATACGTGTTTGTCTGTAGGTCTTTCGACACAGCATGTAGCGAAACCCACAAGTAACATGAAACCGTTCATCACATGAGGTTGCACTGCATTTTACACTTGCACCATATTGTGCATACATTGGTTCTTCGCACACGCCACATCTCTATCAAAGCATATGAAAATATGAATGTTTTTGTAAAAATAAATAAAAATAAACTTTTCTTCAAAAAAAAGGCAAAACTTACACCCTTCCAAGCTGAGAGTGGTACATTATCGAGCGTTATTTTTGAGATAGTTTGGGCATTACCAATGTCTACTTCTGGAACCCAGACAGCACATGCAATATGCGTCCATTCCACACCAAATAAAGGGTGTTCCAGTTTGCGAAATGCACCTCGAATATCAGGACAAAGAGCACAGGCCACAATGGTCTTTGGGTTTTCTTTGACAGCCTCACACCGATCACAGAACCAATCATCGGACTTTCCAGGACATTTGCTCAGTCCATAGCATTCTCTGTGAACAATGACTTCGCAATCAGGGCCATCGCAATACACAAACGGGTTTGTATCATCGCACTCATCCTCAAAGCAAACACAGCAGACCTCAGGATCATTAAATTTCTAAATAAGAATAATAATAATAACAAAAAAGAAAGAAAGAACATAAAGCCACACAAGTACTATTTATCAATACAAAAAATAACATCTAGTTTCGTTTCAATTTTTAGCAGCTCACCCATTGTTTCAACCAGCCTTTAACTTCTTTGATGCTTGTGCTCTTCTCATCGGACATCTCATTCTCAGAAGAGGTGTCTTCATTCAGACCATTGGCGCTTTCTTCGCTAACAGATCCTTCACGCCCAGAGTCATATATATTGCCTTTGATAGACAATGATCTCTGGGAATGAGAGTCGAATTCAGAATTTATACTGTTTTCTCGTGTCGTGTTTATTTTTGTATTTGATTCAACACTCGGAGATTGAGCAATGCTGTTGTGAGTAGAATCCAAATAGAAATTCATGTTATGTCCTTCAAATTGATTGTGTTCATCGCCTTCTTTAACATCATCATCGTCTTCGTTTTCTTCTTCTTCTTCTTCTTCTTCTTCTTCTTCGTCGTCGATATCATCTTCATTAGCTGTTACGTTTACATTAACATCCTCCATATCATCATCGTCATCGTCGTCGTCGTCATCATCGTTATTCTCATTTTGATTAATATCTTTGTCGTTTTCCTCTCTCTCGTTATCTTGATCTTCCTCTTCTTCCTCTTCGTCGTTTACGCTTTTGTTTATACTTGGTTGTCTGCTTTCATATATATGACTCTGTTCTTTTTCATTATTATGGTTGCGTAGACTTCCTGAGCCGCTGTAGGTTTTATCCATTTCTTCGATATCTTCCATTTCTTCATCAAAAGTTTGTGTATTATTGTTGGGGATGTAGGTTTCTGGTTGGTCGATATGACTTTTGTATGTCTGACGATAATCTTCTGAGCGAACCCGCGCCAATGTTTGCGTAGATCCTTGTGGTGAGAATCCTAGAACAGAATTATCTTGAATTTCGGGACTAAATTGGCCATAAGATTGGCTGTCTGGACTTCCAAAGGCCAACGTCGACTCATGCCGAATGACTTTACGCTGAACTATGTGTACAGGATTAGACAAACCATAACTCTAGTCATTTCGGCCAATACTTACACGGAGGTCCAAATACGCCTGAATCTCCCCATCTTGGTCGTTTGTTTTTAATCAGTTTAATCGGGTAAGCGTGCCGGAAATTGATGGGATCATGAGGATCATAGTGATCCGGGCGCTGAGGAGCTGACCACCTATCGGGCATGGATGGGCGTGCGTTGACGTGAACGTGAGTAGGCGATTCGCGGTAGAAAGAATGTAAGTTGGATTGAGCTCCCAAATGTCTCTCATGAAGACTAGGACGTATTTTATATTCATTGAGTTGTGGTCTAGGCATATACGAGGGCAATTTGGCAAGATCTTCCGGAAGTCTTTTGGGAATTTCTCTACGTAATATGTCGAAACCTTCGTTGAAATGCATATAGTGTGATTCGAGAGGTGCCTTGCGTTTTTCCAACGGCGATCTGTTCAAGATAGATCCTATTGCGGTCGGCGCGTGTTCATTAAACTGTGTTTTGTTGCCAAGATTATTCGGGTTAATTATATCAAAGCCCAGGGAATTAATACCGAGACCTAGGGGAGGATTTGTTTTAAGTGGCTGAATACTGGATTCAATGGTGGCGTGAGTCTCATTTCCATTGGTGTTCATATGGCCTTCAAACTCTTCCGAGCTTGTTCCAAGTGTGTCCGAACTGGTTTGAGCGGAGGAGTGAGGGGTAATAGGTTGGATTGCTATTTTGTCTTGATTTGGAAGAGGTAAAACATCGGTACCCTGAAGGTTGTTTTGTACTTGGGGTACTTGGGATACTTGGGATACTTGGGATACTTGGGATACTTGGGATACTTGGGGTACTTGAGGTACTTGAGGTACTTGCGTGCTTATTGTGGATTTCAATGAAGATGGGGAATTTAAAGAGATTTGTGGGAGCAATGAGCCTTCTAGGATATTAATATTTGCAATGGGAGATGTTGGCATTGTTGGTAATGTTTCTAGTGTAGCGGTACTAGCGCCTGGGGATCCCCTAGCCTTTGAAGTGGTTTCTTGTGGCAATGGAGAAGTGGATTTAATAATAGAAGCCAAAGGTTCATCAGTGCTGCCTGTTGTTTTTGGTTTCTCCACTGTTTCACCAATTTTTTCTTGCGGGACAAACTTCTGTTTATCTTCTGGAGAAGAAGAGCGGGTTTTACGTGATTCAGCAGGAATCTGAGACGCGTTATCACTATTATCTTTTAAGGCAGGCGTAATTTCAAGCGCACTAGGTGATTTGCTTTTTGACGGAGAGGGATCGTTTGAGCCGCGCGACACATTCTTTTGAGAATCGTTAAATGGATTTGGCAATTCTCCTTTTTTCTGATCGGTACTTTTGGTCTCTTGACTAGACTTTAAGTGATCGGATTTAAGTACAATGTCAGCTACAGGCGAATCACCAAGGTTTATCTGAGAAGAAAGGAATTCTTCGAATATAGGCGAAGTGTTCTTTGTAGGCTGGGATTCATGCTTGACAGGGGCTGGTGGTGAAGGTGTCTTGACAATTAGACGTAAACGTGGGGTAGATCTACTTTCATTTGTTCCATCATTATTGAATTCTTGATCTCGTAGTGATGCTTCAGAGACATTGGTTTGCTCTATTGGTAGAGTATCAGAAGTAGATGGCAACGGTGGCATGCCAAATCAAGTGAACCTTATTAATATAGTTGACAAGTTGTATGTGTATGTGTATATATGTATATGTATATATATATATATATATGGGTGTGTATAAGAGAAAGCAAACAAGCGTAAGAGAAAAATTGACAGAAGAGAAAAAGAACCGAAACACCCCCCCAAAAAAACCCACTTAAAACCAAATAATTTTTTTTAAAAAAATAAAAATAAAAAATAGATGAGTAATAATAATAATATTTTATCACTATTCTTGCCTTGCATTGCCTTGTCTTGTTTTTGCTGCCCTTTGTTCTTATTTTCTGTGGTGATAAAAAAAATTAAATTGCCAGTGCCAGTGCCAGTGCCACTTGGTTATTCAAGCCATAAGCGGATACAACTAGACCAATCGACATAAGAATTCAGGGCATCAAATGATTATTCTCTTAATAGCACAACCAGGTCAAATGATGCTTTTGTAAAATACTAACTTGATAAAAATCATCAGTAATTCCATATTAAATCATACTTCTTTATTAATTATAGTTTTCCTTTGTAATCTCTACTTCATATAAATATAGTGCCTACGATATCAAATGGCGGATTCTAAGAGTCAATTTGTATATTGAAAATAATTAAATAAATAAATCACTTTGCAGTTTCAAAGGTACTCAATCAGCGGGTGGAAGGTCTTTGTTTTGTTTGGTCGACCAGATCGTGGGTTATGGTAATAAACTAGCATAAATCGTTTATTATAACTTCTATAGAGGTTTATTCTTATTATTATCCAAGTGTTCAAAAGAAACAATAGCATAATACGGAATAAAGTTTCTTTTCATAGTCTAAAGTATAGTGTTTAATATCTGAGAGATTCTTATATAAAGGTCTTCATTAGCGTTAAATTTATTATACTTGACACCGTTCTTTTATCAATTGCCCAAATTTTTGGTCTATAAGATTTAATTCAGGTGAATATTGAGGAAGGTGAATCTACTGATATTATTTCCTGCTGGTAATTAAAGCATCAAGCATTTCACGAGTATGAATAACCAAACTGTCCATAACAAGGTAAGTATCCTTTCATTTCTGAAACTTTATCCAAATAACTCAAACTGTTCCTTAGAAACCAGAGGTAGTGGATAGGGCATGAGAGTGTGTGAATTTGAAAACAGAATAAAAACTCTAATATCCAAGTAGTTAACGAAACCTCTTAATATAATATACAACATTTTATGTTTCTTGTGCTTGACATTGAAATTTGATTCTAAAACACATTGTGAATTGTTAAGTGACGAGTGACGTATTCTGTGGCACTCCAAGGACGGACTTTTTTTTTATATTCCTTCCTTAAAGCTGGTATCATTTTTCTCTTGGACTGGAACTATTCATATTCCTTGTAATTTGCAATGGTGGTAAGATGACCCGAGAAAAAAAAAGTCTCATCTCACCATAAACTGCATTAGTTAGTACTTGTTATCGGGGACCTACACATTCCTCATCGTGTCCATGACCTACCCGCAAAATTCAAAAAGTTATTGGTAAGAGTCGAGTTGGCAGACTGGATGCCAAAAGAGTTGTATATAGTAAAAAAGAAAGAAAGAGGAGAGACGAAGATAGGTTATAATATTGGGTTTTCTTGTAATGAGAGTCCAAATGTATATATAATTACAAATATTAATAATAATAATAAAAAAAAGGTACCAGGAAAGATACAGCAGATTATTTGCACAGGAAATATCTGTGACAAGGAAACCTTTGATTATCTGAGAACTATTGCTGGTGATATTATAGTAGTCAAGGGTGATTTTGATCAAGTAAGATGATGGTATAGAAAGTATATTGGAACATTAAATCTTACAAATTTCTATCTCTTATTTTCTCTATTAACAAAAAACGAATAGAATTCAACATTCCCTCAATCCAAGGTAGTAGTTCATGGTAACATGCGCGTAGGTGTTTTACATGGTCACCAAGTGATTCCATGGGGAGACACAGAGTCGTTGGCTATTACTGCACGTCAAATGGAAGTAGATGTGCTCTTGACTGGCCACACGCATCGATTCGAGGCATTTGAAATGAACGGGAAGTTTTTTATCAATCCAGGAAGTGCTACAGGTGCCTATTCTTCATGCCCTGACACAGTGTAAGCTAGGAAGGATTATAAATATATGTATGTGTCTGTATGAAGCTGACACTATCTTATTACCTAGTGATCCTATACCCTCTTTTGTATTGATGGATATCCAAGGTAGCACGGTGATTAGTTACGTCTACAGACTTATCGATGGAGAGGTTAATGTGGAAAAGTTGGAGTACAAGAAGCAGGCTGATTCTAGCAAACTTTTGTAACATACATACATACATAATATAAATAAATAAATAAATAAATAAATAAATAATTAAAGAAGTATAAATACATTGGAATTTTTTTTTTAAGATGAAATGAAATGAAATTTATTTTTGTTTTGTGTGTGTATTAAGTAAAAGACAGTATTAATTTTGTCAGATTTGAAGGTGATAAGGATATAAATGACTGGAGAAAAGATAATGATAGTAATAATAATAATAATAATAGGAAAAGAAGTATATATATATATAAAAATTATAAATAAATTAAAATAAGATAAAATAAAATAGAAAATTAATACAGTATAAAAAAAAGAAAAAGAAAAATGGATAATGCTTAAGTTTGTGCCATCTTGTAATAATAATAATAATAATAATAATAATAATAAATGTGGCTAGTGCTATTAAAATGGTAATATATATGTGTATCACTCTTCATCCTCTTCCTCCTCTTCTATAATCATTCGCGACCCCAGTCGTTGTCTTGAATTATCTAGAACAAATGTACTCGGCCGTAAACGAGGTACCAAAAGTTCAAATCGCCTTGGTGGAGGCTGTGGTGTGATTTTCTAAATACACATATGCATACATACATATTTATAAATACATATCAAATGAGAACCAAGTCATAAAAATAACTATTCTGGTTTGCTTTCTTTTTGTTTTGCATAACACTTTACCAAAGTAGTGGTTACAGGTACAGGCACGGGTACAGAAACAGGCGCAATTGTGGACAGACTTGTAGGAGCAATTACAGGCACAGGAACAGGCACAGGAACAGACACAGGAACAGACACAGGCACAGGAACAGGCGCTGGTTCGGGAGCTTGCACCGCCTTTTCCTCAGTCACCTCACCCTTTTCTTTTTCAGTCTCAATATCCACCTCATTAATAGAGGATGCAGGAGAAGACACGGACGAATTTCCTTGATCTTCACGGGAGCTTTCACTGTCTGTGCATGTAGTGGAAAGAGACTCGATAGAAGAAGGTGAAGCGGGTGCCTTGAAAATGTTCGATTTTTCTAGTATTAAGAAATCATCGCTCATACTCTTCTTGACTACACCACCGCTGTATATTGGACAGTTGTGGGAGCACAGATCGATCTCCGTAACTGTAACAGGTACGCCTGTCATGGAAATATAGGGAGGTGTCGTGACAATGGAGAACATATCGGTAGTCATCTTGGGGGTAATGAGGACAGGGGAAGGTACAGTGATGTTGCTTGCCTTGGTGCTATACAACGTTTGCCTAGGATTTTTGGAGGCCATTGCTTTTTTTAGAGGTTTAGTGAGCTCAGAAGAGGAGGGAGTCGTAGATTCTCCAGAGGTAGTACTGTATGTGAACTGATCTAATTCACTGATTGGGGGACTAGAAAGTTGTAACAAATGGCGACGATGCTTCTGACTTCCATATCTGTGCCTTGACATTGATATGGCTAGGTCGTGTGTCCATGCCTGAGATGGTGCCTGCACTTGCGAGCGCGCTTCAAGGAGAGAAAGAGTTCGATTGTTTTCCACGGACAGGGGGGGTGTTATTGGCTCAAGATGTATCTTTTGGTCAGGGAGAGGTTCTTGATGCTTATTATGTGTACCAAACCATGATTTGACAGACGTCAGCCAGCCGGTCTTGTCGCGTGGGTTGTGCAAACTAGGCGGACTCTGTTGAGCAAGGGAGCTATCGGTCTTGGGGTGGCAAGATCCCTTTTCCTTTTCCTTTTCCTTTTCTTGGGCGTCTACTTCACGGGAAATATGGTGCAACCCTGGAGAGGGTCGTGCAGTGCATTCGGAATAAGATGTATTCGCAGCCCCGCTCTCAGGACGGGTCTGTCTGGGCCATGCATCCTGCTCTTGGTGTAGAGGAAGGACGACGGTCAGGCTGTTTTTGTCACCGAGTTTGGTTAGCAACATCTGCCACAACGTGCCTGGTGCATCACAGTGTTTCGACCGCATGCGTCTCAAAGCAATTTCGTCGAATCCTGCTGATCTGAGGGCAGTAAAGAGTTGGTATTCGATGGGTGTCATGGCAGTATCCTGATTAGCAGCATGTGAAGGCGAATATGAAGGTAAAGTTGAGAGTGAAAGTGAAGGTAGTGGTGGTAAAGACACTCTGTTGAACGTGCCACCATTTTTCTTTGTTGAAATGGGCGCCGAGTGCCGAGAGAGAGCTCGATCATCAGCATGCATGGTCTGTAACAATGCACGCGCAGAGTGTACGCGGGTGGTTTCTTGCGTCAGATAGTTTGCATCAAGTGCATTAAAAGTATCTTTGGCACTCCATCGATCGTCGTAGCTTGATGCGTCTGTGAGAGTGTCACCTTTTGTGAACCCAGGTCGTTGGGGGTCGGAGAAGATGGAATCTAAATCAGAATAAGATGTATCCTGGGGAGAGAGTCTGTCAAAATCGTCTTCCTCGTCATCAAAAGACTTTGACAACCAAGGATGAGCGAGAATACTGTCTATTGATATTCTATCGGAGGGCTTGAGTTTTAACATACGATGGACGAGATCGGCGGTTTCTGGAAAATAAGTAATGTATAAAATGGTCCAAAGTTGTTGTTTTTGATCTTTTTCTTCTTTTTCTTCTTCTTTAATTCCCTTTATTTTAAGCTGTGTTTATTTACCTGGAGAGAAGTAGCTAGGTATGCTATAATCTAGACCAACAATTTTACGCTCTATGATAATCTCATTGTCATCGTCAAATGGTAGCTCGCCTGCAAGCAAGGTGTACAAAATGACACCCAGTGACCACACGTCCGTTTCTGTAAATATACGAATAATGCTTCGAGTAAATCATACAAAGGAAGAAAGGAAGAAGAAGAAGAAAAAAAATCGTATTATCTGAATTACTTACCAGGACCTGTGTAGTTTTGACGCCGAATTACCTCTAAGAATAATACATGCGTGATGAAATAAATAAATAAATAAGCAAGCAAGCAAGCAAGGGATAAGAAAAAAGAAAGATAAGCATATGCTTTTATATATACATATATAATTATGATTATGATTATGATTATGATTTTTTACCTGGAGCAGAATAGGCTAGACTTCCACAAAATGTGCCCAGCATTTGGTTCTTTTCGGCTTGTCGTGCAAACCCAAAATCACAAAGCTTAGCATTGTATTCCGCATCCAGGAGAATATTTTCGAGTTTCAGATCGCTAAAGAAGTCATAATGAATTGGGTTATCATCATATTGGTTCACGTATTTGTTTTCGAATGTATGTATGTATGTGTGTGTGTACGTATGTATGTATGTACGTATATATGCATGTATATATGTATGTATATATATATATATGTGTATATGCATGCATGCATGTGTGTATGTATGTGTGTGTGTGTGTGTAGTTGTAGTTGTAGGTGTAGGTGTAGGTGTGTGTGTGTGTAATTAGAGTCGTACCGATGAATTATGTTGTGTGAGTGACAAAAGAGGACGGCATCTACTAGTTGAAGAAACCAACGCTGGGTCTGGCGCTCCGAAAATCGCCCGCATCGGGTCAACATGTCAAATAATTCACCATTTGGGCAATATTCGGATATGATATGGATGGAAGATTCGGTCATTAACACTTCGTAAAGTGTGACGATATTAGGGTGGTAGAGTAATCGATGATTGTGTATCTCGCGTGCCATTAATGGGGCGTGCTGTTTGCTGATCTTCTTTATGGCTACTCTCTGTCCGGTCAGTTGGTGTACGCCAAGTCTGACTTTTCCATAAGTACCCTTTATATTTATTTTTATTAAATAGATTTATTGATTATTATTATATATATATATATATTTTAAAAAAAGGTAAGCAAAATTGAGCATCCATGGCAACCAGGCACGGTTTCCATAGTGATTTATTTTGTACATGTATAATTATTTACATAAATATATTTACCTCGCCGATGGATTCTCCGATGGAATAGCACCCGACCGATGTCATCTTTGGGCTAGTGAGCTCTTTAAGCAGATCGGTATAGTCGGCAGCCAACTAAAATAAAATAAAAATAAAAAGTAAAAACCAAATAATCATAATAATCATAATCATAATAACTCCACAGAAACCATTTGAGTATCAATCTCAATCTCAATTTCAGTATCTATATCTGTGTCTATTTGTATATACTTTTGCTTTCTGATTACGAATAGCAGAAGAACGTTGCGATAACATTTGTTGAATAATAATAATAATAATAATAATAGATTTATAATATTTTAATAAAAAAAGAAAGAAAGATAATGAACTGGAGGGTCGTCAATGAAGAAGGAATGGAAAGGGTATTTGTTGATATTGCTGTGGAAGGGTGGCGTGAGTTGATGAGATGAGTTTGATTCTGGTAATGACGTTCAAACGAAGGTGAAGTGTCGGGTAATCCAGAATTTAGGGTGACATGGAAGAAAGGTGCATTGACGGAGACAAGAAAAGGAATGAAAGAAAAAAAAAGGGGGAGGAAAAGAAGAGGAAGAAAGGAAAGAAGAAGAATAAGAAAAAATAATATAAAAATAATATAAAAATTATAAAATAATAATAATTGTTATTATAAGTGTGTGTGTGTATGTGTGTATATGCGTGTGTGTGTGTGTGTGTGTAGTACTCAGCTAACCAACAGCACACAAGCAGAAAGGTAAATTTTCAGTAACACCGATCACCTTGTTACATTTTCTATTAATAATAATAATAATGTTCTTCTTATTAATATTATTATAGTCATTTGTTTCAATTTAATAGAGATTATTATATTTCAATATTTAGATTTTGTAATTGTTTGTTGTATTTATATCTCTGTGTATTAATTACTGAGATATTGCCATTAGTCAACAAAAAATACAGTAGAGTCATGGTAAAGTCTAGATTGCCAAGACTAGCCTAACAATACGCCATAAAGACCATAAGAAAGAGAGAGAGATAATGATAAAGATATCAAGAAATAAAGAAATGCTATTATGATTATTGTTAAATAGTAAATATAAATATAAATATAAATATAAAAAAATAGACAATAAAGGTCTCCTTGATACAAGTCTTTCTTCTCCAAAGCTATAGTATAACTTTGGTTGTATGTATCTGTGTATCTGTGTATTTAAATCACATGGGTTACAAAGGGTAAATGTGGGTGATATTGAAGCACAGGAAATGTCCGGGTTGAGATAAAATACCTGATTGAATTTACCACACAACACACAAAATCTGTTTTTTGTTAATAGACACGTTCTTGCTCCTCAACCAAGTTCAAACGTGGCTCTTATATCCTGTAGTCTTTAGGAGATGAGAACAATGGAATATTAACTTCCCCTATAGATATGTAGATATATAGATATATTACTAAAATAAATAATGACTTTAATAGTCTCAATTACTCTTACTATTATTTTTTTTTAGGTTGAATCGATGGTATTGTACAATGACAATGTCATCTATGCTAATTTAGCATAAAGACTAAGGCAAATAAGTCTTTTATATCTGGCGGAGCTAATAATAATAATAAAATAAGAACTTCTATTTAGTTAAAAGGAGTTCAAGCCATGAGGTAAGAATCAAAGAAAATGTAGTGAAGATCTTGACAAATATATACGTGAATTTTTTTATTTTTTATTTATTTACAATCTTAAGGGGAAAGCACGAGATAGACAGACCACCAAGCTTATATAGATATTTGCTCTAAAGGCTGTGTTCAATCAGGCGAATTTATAAAAGGTTGAACCAAGAAATCACTTAAGAAAAAAAAAGAATATTATATAAAAATCCATTTATATACAAAAAAGTCATATGGAATTCACAAAAAATCATGTTTCCCCAAATAGGAAAGCGGGTAAAGAAAATTAAAAAAAAAATAAAGGGCATTTTTCCTAGTCTTTAGGGCTCTTCTTCTTGTATATTTGCTTTAAGAAAAAAGAAAACAAGAAAAAGACAAAAGAAAACGAAAAAAAAAACAAGTCTTGGGTATTTGATTACTACCTTTCTTCTATTTATTATATAAAACCATTACGTCTCAAGATATTGTCGACACTTTATATCAAACACACACTTATAAATAAACATTTATGCTCATGGAATCTTCAATGGTAATCACAATCATGATCAGAGCCAATCTAATCAACCTTTTCTAGTCAAATCCACCAGAAGCCATCATAACTCTCGAACCACATCCTTCTGCATCAACACCGACATTTGGTGCATCTCCTGCCTATACCTCAGACAGACCCCGTCGTCATACTATCACACGCCCAGACTCAGCTATGGCTCTATTGTCCGACACATCCACTGACGATGAAGACATACAACAAGAAGCATTCGACAGGATATCTGGCATATTGTCAAGCCTAATCCAGGAGGCAAATGATGCGGTTAATGGAATAGAAATCGAACGAGTCCAGATGATGAATAGGACCAAATCTACAGATTCACATAGTCGCTCGAGATTACCGCGTCCGAAAAAGCCATTTAATCGGCCATCGTACACCCATTCTTCGTCTTCGTCTTCCTCAACATATTCTTCTTCTCCCTCAGCAACCCCAGATACCTTTCTTTCCAGATCACCCTCACCTTCCCAATCTCGTCCACCTGCACCTCTCCTAGCTACAAAGCGCTCAATCACCCCTCTCAAAAAAACCGCCACACAACCAAAACTGCAGGATCCACTCCTGGAATCGTTCAAGCGCCTTGATTCCTCAATGGCTCTGGTAGAGTCTCTCTCGCGTGACCTGGCCACGGACCCAGACGCTCAGCAGAGATCTCCTATCGAAAACAGACTGACGATCCTTCTTCTACTACCGCTCCTTCATATTCCACATGCATTCCTTAACATGATCTTTGATTTCCTCACAGTGACCGAATCTGTTTCTTATGAGCATGTCCAATCCTCTAGCTTTCCGGTAGTCATAGTCTGGGGATTTTTCATTGCCTTGGCAAACATCATCATGAACTGCGTTGTCGAGAAACCTCCAGTGATAACCAAGACTCGCCGCCTGTCTCTTCCTGGCACTTACACCAGAACAATTGTCGTACAAGACTACCAAACAAACACATCTCCTCTCTTGGTCGTCCCAGACCGAGCAGCCACCATTCATTCCTCAGGATCTCGTCGTAGACGGTCTACCCTCAGAGCTTCTCTATACAGAAGACGACAACCACATCACCAGCATAACTATGACAGTGCTCGCACACACACCAACACAGTACTCACACACAACCTCCTTGACGTGAACACATCGGAATCACCTGTGGATTACATGTTGCCTGGAAGCTTTCTATTTCCTTCTACTACTGCTCGGCCAGTATTGGCAAGACGAAAGTCAATTTAAGAACCTTCATTACCACACACACAAATATACACATATTTATATATAGCAAACGAACAAACGAACAAACGAATGAACGAATGAACGAATGAACGAATGAACGAACAAATGAACAAATGAACAAACAAACAAACACAAAAAAAATACGCACAAACAAGCTCAAGCAGAAGAACACGCATCCTTTTTCTCAATTTTCTTTCATCTCTATTTATCTATTTCTCACACTCTCGCACACAGATTTTTTTTTCCAATGATACATATATATACACACATTATATAAACACATACATACATACACACACAGAGATATATAAATGTATATACCTGTGTATGTATGTTGTATGTATATGAGCACGTTCACGTTCACATTCACAACTAGTTTCTTTGTATTCAAGCAATGTTAAGACAATATTAGCCAATTGTTTGTTTCCTACACAATACATAGTATGTGTATGTATATTTATAATTGGGGGCCATTAGACTCTTAATTAACAAAAGCTTAGCAAGAAAAGAAAGAAGTACATTACCTTTATAAATCAAATTATTTGAACAAGTAAACCAGTAATGAAAAAGAATGAAAGAAAGAAAGAAAGAAAGAAAGAAAGAAAGAAAGAAAGAAAGGGCAGACGAGAATCAAATACCCATTGCTATTTCTTCTATTTATATATATATATATAAAATAGTGACAATACAATTACAATTACAATTACAATTACAATTACAATTACAATTACAATTACAATTACAATTACAATTACAATTACAATTACAATTACAATTGTTATTATTTTTTAATATTTTCTGGTTTGGTTTGTTTGATCTTTGTTATCCAAAGACGTTATACGGTGTAAGATTTTATTATCGTGCATATCGTAGCCTCAACTGCATATCCCCTAGATTAGGTCCAGATGTTTCATAGTCAAGTGTGCCCTTTTTTTTTCTCTTTTCTTTATTTGTATGTATGTATGTATTTTATTTTTTAAAGAGCTGCATTTCATTTCATTTAATTTCATTATAAGAATCCCACTGTTAAATACACACTAGACTAAGAAACAGGATAAAATTATATCTGTTTAAAAAGAAACTCATCATTTGAGCATATGGTCTGTTAAGTACTATCCTGGAATGCAACAACAATAATAATAAAAAGAAGTTCTAGTTGAAACTTGCGCTACAGCACACAAATAACATGTAACATTAAACATTTTTTTTTATTTCTCTCTCTGTCTTTCTAAGCCATGTTTTAGATCCTTAAAGTCGGGTACTTGAATAAACCAAAAGATCAGACCCCCATTAATACACTTCTTTTAACGCATTGTCTTTGTGATTGAGAATATTATAAAGGGGTTCAAGTACTTGGCCCCACTTGCTTTTATATATAAATACACCTATTTCAATGGACTTTCTACAAGAACAGTTTTGCATACATCATCGCATCGTGCCGATTGGATCCAATGGAGTCTGAACTGCAGTACAGGGCTCCTGACAGAATATTTGGCGTTTTAGGAGATTGTAATCCCACCAGCACGAAGCACAACCAATGGCGACACTTGCTTGAATCAGTTATAGACACACATAATTTTTTATTTTATTTTTTTTAAAAAAAAATATAAATACACCACATTTTTTATTTTTTTTTATAAAATTACATAAAATACTCTTCTTTATCTTTTGCTCTTACTTTCCACAATGATGCGCAGAAACCCTATCCTCGTTATCTCCACACTCAATGCCAGGACCTATCCGGAAAAGCCAGCCTTTACCACTACTCCAACTCCACCTGTCACCCATGTCTCAAAAAACAGCTGCTACAGCTTTTGTCCACAATGCGGTGTAGATGTCTCTATATTCTCTCATGAAGACCACTGTTCGCACGCAAAGAACCCATAAGTCAAATCGTACTATCCAAAGCAACAACACGCACCCATGGACACACCATATATATAAAACACATCAAAAAATAATAATAATACGAGAATCGGAATTGTTTTTATTATATTTTTTGCTTTGGTACCGCCGATCGATCTCACCATAATTTTCATGCTTCTCTTACCCTTGGGTTTGATCCGTTTACGGAACACCTTTATTGGCAGGCCAACTTACTTTATTTTCACTTTCCCTGGAAAGCACACACCTTCCAACACTCTTTATTCTTACTGCACTCCTTCCTTCCCTTTTTTTTTCCTTTTTGGATTTATACATATTACTCGATCCGCTTGTTTTAATTACCACAATACACCCTAAAAAAAATACACTGCTTCTACACATTAGACAATAAAAAATTAATATTCTTTCTTAATATAATTATTATAAAAAAATCATTTTTTTTTCTGCCGTTCTTTCTTGCAAAGAATGCAATAGTAATAAAAGACTCATTTGAACTCAAGATATTGTCCTTTATTTTATAAAAAAAAAGAAGGTGATAATGATATTATTAATAGAAGTATATGTTCTTCTTTGCTTTTAAGCAAGGAGAAGATTAAGCTTTTTCTCCCTTGTCCCTTCACACGATTATGTTAGGCACCTAGCGATAGAGATAAAGAGGGAAAAATAATAATAAAGAAATATAGTTTATTTTAACTTCATTCTATTAAGTGGATCTACACAATGTTAACCCATAAAAAAAAAGAACATGCAAATATTGATTGAGATGGCTGATCATCCTTATTGTCTCAAACATACCTTTCACAAGCCACTTCACTTTTCGATCCAACTTGAATAACATTCCAACAGATTAACCTATCAAAACGCACCTTTACCATTCGATACACACCGGGTATTTATCTAATTATATAAAAAAATAGATAATATCATCACCAAGCTTCTTTGACGTTCTTTGTAAAAATACAGCTCTTACACGCCAATCTGAAACATTACTTTCCACAAAAGAGCAACACCTATCAGTATATACATACCATAATATAATAATCTCTTGAACACGTTTTAGCAACTGTCTTCCCGGAATCGAAAAATATGTTTTTGTCTTTTACTATATATCCATTTTCAGAGTGTGGCGTTATAACTGCCGACAAACAATATACAAACAACATCTTTACAAAAGCTGTTTTTTTTTAAGCAAAACTAAAGTATATATAATAATAATAGTCCGAACACAAGCTACTTACTGCCTTGTCTACCGAGACTTCTTATTTTCTTAACCCTCAATTGTTTATTGTGTGTTCCATTCCTTCTACCGTATCTTCTTTTTAACTTGCATTGTTCGTCTACAAATAATTCTCCGACAGTTTTTTTTTCTTTTTTATGTATGTATATATATATATATATACTTCAAGCCACTCTGATACAGTAAAATCACACTTTACAAGGCGTACTTTTAAGATACAAACTGTTATGTGTGGATCTTCGGTTTCAAATAAACAGTACAGAAAAGTATTCTTAAGCTGTTTATTAAATATCATTTTAAGCGTTTTGACATTATTCTTTTTCTTATATAATATTCATTATCCTTTGTCTAAATATAAAATAGTATTTAGAATTTTATATATATATCCCAAAAATGCGTCTTGGATTTTCATATTATGCGCCTTACAAATGTGTTTCACTGTATATATGGTTTTTGTGTGTAGCCCACACTAGCGATTTACTAATCTGCGATTAAACTTTATATGAACTGTCCAATTGAAACATGAGTAATATTTAAATTTTGAATTCAGACAATGCTAGCCTTTTTTTTTGGACGAATGAAAATTAAGTTTTTAGACAGAGCATAAAAGGAAATTTGAAAAATAAGAATTAATTTTGAGACAAATGAGAAAGAGATTTAAGAATATTCATTTCAAAATGTTTGGACAAACCGCCGTAGATGCTCCGAGCATTTAAAATATCTAGCCTATTGTTACTCAAGTATAGCTCTTACGAGCAGACAAGAGGTGTCCATCGAAAGAAAAGCTTACTCACTTTACAGAACCCTCTAATAAATTACTTATGCCTTGATTGTTTAATATACCAGCAATCCAAGTAGTAGTTAGTTTTGGACTCTTATTATTTTGGAAAAAAAAAGATGTTTATAGCTTTATCTTATTAATTATTATTTCCCATTCTTTAACGGCCTCCACGACATTTATTCAATTAAATTAAATATAAGAAAAAAGGAAGTGAATATGGCTACATGGTAGGAAACAATATGAATATTGGAGAGAAGTTAATTGATATATTTACACTATTACGACAGTAAATTTTGAAGATCTTTCATTGATATCATTTTATAAACAACCCAGTCTGCAAGAAGATGAATGAAATCACACTTGATTGATAAAAAAACGCTTTATGCCTTTTCTTATTTATTAAAGTGTGTTGTTTTGATCAGAGGGTTTCCTCATTGGACAAACCAATTATGTTTGAATTGTTAATCCTATAGTATGGTTCAGTGTTTTCCTTTTTCTCTTTATCTTGCTGTCAGTCAATAATTATTCATAATAGTTGCATTAAGTATCTAAAAGATGTTAATTGGATGTGGCTACTTATGTAAAAGTCGATTGCTAAGATTATTACTTGGTGAGGTACTCGGATTGATTTTAGGGTTAGTATCTCAATTATACTGACACACAATATGTGATTTCCTTGGTAAAAAATCCTTTGGTAAAGGGTTCTCACTACCGAGTTTGTCGTCTTCCCTACCTCCTCGTTCTTTACCTGCCCAAACTGTTCCCTCTGTCCCTCCGCAGTGGACTTTCTTTAATATCTTGGTTTCTCCTACCCTCGAGGGTTTCCGGCATGGAATTTTGTACTGCAACAACTGTGTTCTTTCCAGTAAATATCGAACGTTGCCTGGCTTCTTACTCGCACTCGACCTTTTACTTTGATCTCATTTTCTCTTCAGATTGTGTGGACTATGATGGAATCAATCATAACTAGACATGTACAGTTGAAAATATCTTTGATAACACTCCCCTCCACCTTTAATGTAATTGCTGTTAAATTTGTGGTTTTCATATATAGAACCCATCATCTTATCACTATCTAGTTAGCGTTCATCTCTCCATCCTTTCTTGAATGTGCCTTTATCTTTCTTTTGAAAAAAAAATCGACTCCAAAGGGCGCTCAGTATATGCGTTGGCAGTACCAATAAATACAAAAAAAATCCCTATTTTATTCTGATAACCGAATTTTCCAACCCCTTCTCATCAACTTTACATTTATTTTGTGCAAATTTATTCCTGTTTCTTCAGCTCCCAGGACAATAGTGAAATTCTTGTATTACATAAAGCATTATCTACTTATTTATTTTTAATTAATACTTTCAGAATTCCCTTCATCTCTCTATCTTTCTTTTGTATTGAATTCTTAGGAATATTTGTCCAAAAACAGTCTTGAATAAATAGTTGAAATATGTAGCTATTCAAGACTCGTTTTTGTTCCTTAAAGGAGAAGAGTGGTTAATATAAGTACCAAAATATTTGTGATTTGTGAGAGGGATTATAAATCACAATTAAAGTCGCTTTTTTTTGTAAAGAAAAAATCTCCCATGCCACATAGTGGTACACTTTTACTCGATTACTCTTTATTCATATACACCTTCTATCAATTTTTTTAGAATCCCCTCATAGAATTTAACGGCTGTTCTGTGAGAGTTATTTTTTTTAAAAAAATAAAGGAAACCACTAGCCAAAGTAAATGCCTTGTGTAGTGTCGTTTAATATCACTCACATCTTTGTGATAATCGCTAGTAAGATATATGAGCTCTTAATTACAATCATGAAAGAAGAAGCACCAGATTCACTCCAATGTATATTTTAGACTCAATGGACATTGTCATAATAATTAAGACTTGAATAAACACAATAGGGAACGTATTAGGATTTGGCAATTGCTTTTTTTCCCAACAGGATAGTACGAAATGGTGTATTAGCTTAGCGGTAAATATTATACATATATCTCACATGTTGGTAAAGCCAATCGTATACATATATTAGATATATAGTTACTAATTACATGCAATTAAAGACTATATATATGTCTTTGGATACATGTGTAGACTGAAAATTAAATGAACAAGAAAGTAAACCCAAATTTCTTAATAAAATCATAGTGTATATATTTGATCGCCTCAGTAGCTTTGACAATTTCTTACTTTAATTAACACAACCCTGGCATTCAAAGAAGTATTAGATTAGTAGAATAGATATATTATACTCCATAATTAACACATAAAGTACACAAAGATCTACTGAGAATATTGCTGTGGAAATATGTCGTACTAAAAGCAGAACATTGATAAAAAGCTCTATACGAATCAGTAATAAATGCACAGTGGGTATAAATGCACTCATTGTCACATTGATGTAAAAGAAGAAGAAGAAAAAATAATGTAGTATGAAAGTTGAGATAGAATTGAAAGGAAGTAAGTGAGCAATAGCACCTGAACAATGCACATTTGTGGTAAGCTTATCCAAATATATATAATTTACCATTGTTACATCAACGGTATCTTGTAAATGCAATTAGGTTATCTGTGCCCCAAACTTACTTATATAGTGTATTATTAAATTAAATATATTTATTATATATTTCAAAAGAAGAAGAAAAACATACACACACACAACACAAATGAAATATTAAAAATAAAGCACTATATACAAGAGTGAAAATATGATATATGTTGCCTATCTCTATAATAGAATAAATAAATATATATGTATATATACATGTTAACAAACAGTGCTTTCAATAAAAAGCGTTTATATAGCTTCAAATTACAGATCCGTTGAAACTTACTCCTATGTGATTTCACTGTTTCTTCTTTTCTCTCCTTCTTCACTATCCATTGTACATTATAAGATATTTAGAGTTTATTATACCAATATATTAATTGGTTCTTAGCACACCTAATTAATTGATCAAGTATATTTGATCCACAAAGAGAAAAAAAGCAAAAATATAGATGTGTAAATTTGATTTGAAGAAACACATATATAGAGTTTGGTAAAAATAATAATATTTATTATGTGAAGTTGGTCATTAAAACCGATCTTTTGAGAGAGAATAAATTAATAGGGATAGATATATATATATATATATATTGGTGCACTGATTTCTTTATACTAAAAGTAAAAGTAACAGTATGGTTTTAATTCTTCTTTTCTGCCTCGGCAGCCTGAGCAGAAAGGGTGTCATTGAGAGAATGACCGTGAACAAGACCAATGGAAATGTAATCGTTGTTCAAGGGGATCTCTGACTCAGGGATATCCATGTTCTTGTAACGGAGACGTTTGGCAAGATGTGCGAAGACATTGTTCTCAGTTCTGATGGTATCGCCACGACCCATGTTTCCTAGATCCCAGTTGTGCTGTGAAGACAAAAGATAAGCACATGTCCTTCCTTTTTTAGACCCTTTCTTTCTGTCTTATTTAACATGTATTACCTCAACTGTGTTCAAGGTAGAGAAATGAGAGTAGTAGGTATCATCCTGAGTACCCTTCAAGTGCTTGGGAACATCGCCAAACAAAATACTCCATACTCTGTTTCTGGCGGAGTATGTGGCAGCCTGAAATACAAGTCAGAATCCTGTCGATTTATATATCCAAATATTAAAAAAAAAACATACCTCGTCAAATGTCAAAAGAATCAGGGTCTTGTCGAGGAGCTTTTTGTTTTTCAAAGTAGAATGGTAAAACTTATCCAACCAGTTACCAGCATAGGTTGCATTGGTGTCATGACCATCGTTAAGCATATCTGGAGTGTAGCTATAATTTTTATTTCATTGTTAGAGCTTATTAAAGAGAGAGAGAGAGAGAGAGAGAGAGAGAGAGATATTTGTTAAGAAAATACTTACAACATCCAGTTGGCAAGGTCGCCAGAAGCAATATCTTTAGCAAGCTCATCGCCTAGATAAAGGATTTTTTTTAGTAAATTGATAAAACAAAGAATTAATAATTCAAAGCTTACTGTGCACAATGTTACGGAGACGCTTCTTGTCCAAACCAATGGAATCGTAAGATACAGCAGGGTTGTGCTTACGGACATAGTGTCCAGAATTGTCACCAGTGAAACCAATCTTAGGAATACCCTCCTGGTACAATCTCCAGGTCAATTGCTTGTTCTCAAGGAGATCAAAGATGGAAGACTGCTCGGCAGGAATGTTGTAGTAGTCATCATCATCAATTCCAAAGTTGGATCCACCAGCAGCGGCAACGTAGTTGGGCTCAGAAGGATGGGTGATAGCTATACAATTAATTAGTATTCAATGTGTTTAGCTTAATTGCGCTTAACAAAATTTACCATTGAAGTTGGTCAACAGGATACCCTCAGACTTGAGCTGAGTGAATTGAGGGAGAGCCTCAATGGTGGAGAAATCTTGATTCTCAAACCAGATCTGGAGGATGTGATCAAAGGCCTTTCCCTTGGGAGCCTTCTTTTGGCTGGAACCAGCGGAGACAAAGGTGGTAGCAATTGAAGCGAGGGTGATGAAGGTAGCAATGGAGACACGCATGATAGTAAAGAGAAAGAGGCCGATGATGAACTTTTTTTGATTTTAATGGATACTGGAGTATTTATACTAATTGGCAGGATGACAACTTGGGCTGTGAATGCTGATCAATTATAGCAAATACAAATTTAGCTGCTAAAGTTGAATATAGGTTCGCCAATATGATAACAGAACCTTATCATGTGTACTTGACAATAAGAAATACATGTCTATCTAGGATCACAAATCACTGATATATGAACCCTATTTCTGTGTTTGACAGAAATCGTCCTTTTGACTACCATATTTCGTTGACAGTAACATGTGTACAACACAATATCGGAAAAATTGATTATTTATGTTGTAAAGTTGCACTCAAATACAATTTATTCCAAATAAAGGATTTTATTTTAAAAAAGGTGCAAATGCAGCAAAATACTTTGCCACCAGTGAAAAAGCTTCTCTTTTAAGATTATAGAGATAATTGTGTGCTACTTGATCTTTATACTGGTAACGTCTCTTCCTCGTTCATAGTCTTCACATCCTCAAATACACTTGTGATTCGTGTGTCGATGTTGGGTGTAAATACAAGGGTTTCCAAAGTAACCAAAAATCCGCTACATTCTTTTTGATACTACAATAGGTTCCCAAGGTTAATGACCGTAAAATATGCCAAGCAAAAAGGTGGACAATGCTAAGATTGTTATTGGGCAAGGTAACTTACAAGACGGAGCATTTCTGTGTACCATCCAAACACCCACCAATAGGTCCAGTGCGTGTTTGGATCTTGTGCTCTGGCTGTACATGTAATGAGTAGTTCTTGCAATGTGTTTGCGAATTTTTGATATATAACCATAAACACCTCCTTTTGCTCTCTTGTCACAGTAGTCAATGAGTTATCGACAATTCGGAGTGTGTCCAATTCTTGCTGGGCTTCCGCCTGTGCCACTGTATAAGAGATCACAGTCAGTACTAATTAGGAATACCACGTTGTGTTTCACATCAATAACTCACTCTCGGTAAGGCCAGTAGATTGTCTCTTTGCTTCATTTTCTGCGTGAAGCTCTTGATAACTTTCGAGCTTCAATCGTACTTGAACAACACGCGAAACTACCTTGTTCAATGTATTCTTCAAGATCTCCCAAGGGTAAGCTCTGAAAGTATAATCGAAATATTATTAGTTATGTACGTACGGTCTTGATATCAAGATGGAAAACAAAAGCCTTACCTTCCTGCATTCTCAAGTTGTTCAGGTTCAAAGGTCCACGATATTACAGAAGTGGGGTCAATGACGCGGTAGTTCAAAAGCTTGTCCAACAATATGCCCAAAAACTACAGTACATAACACGCCAATTAAAGCCAAAATACCCATTGATAACATTTTGTGCAACTATATTATACCTGTGTGTTATTCTTCCAGAAGGAAGATACGATTTGAACCGTGTGAAGGCGTCCTTCTGGTGTAGAGTTTACATAGCGCATGACCTCAAGATAGCTATTATTTTTTTAAGAAAAATATAGATTGTATTAGCCCCATGGGAAAGTACAGAAATATATAGGCTATACAAAACTTACCGCTCGACTACATTAAGAACATGAGAAAAACTCTTGCTACCAACTAGCAAAAGGCACTGTACAAACAGCTGTCGGACAGCACCCAATTGAGCTGTCTCATCCAAACCAAGCTTGGCCTGTTCAGCCTTGAAGTTGTTAAGAATCTCTCGAACTTCCTCAACCGACTTCTTTGCACGAAGACTGTCAATGACAAGTTTTGCCTGAAGATGAAGTGGGTGAGAGGGATCTTTGAATTCAAAGTCTGGCCCAGGAGCTACAGCTGGGAATAAAGGTGCGAACTCTTCTGGGATTGTGGTCTTGATGCGCTCGTAATAACTCAATCTAATCTCTTTCTCCAAGGTCTCACGAATAAAGCAGACCTGAGGATGCATTTGATCGAGGGTCAATGTGTGATCCCTACAAAAAAGTATTAGCGAGAATTATAATATGAGTACAAAAAGAAATACAGGCCGCACTATTAGAAGTGGGTGTAAGTCTATATCGATTACCATGATTTCCAGTCCCACTGGAACCCAAAGTTGCTCAAGTGGTGAGAAAACCAGCACCAAAGACGAGATACACACTCGGCATCCAAGTCTTGCATACGGTTAAACAAAGCCTTTACAATTCTACCTAATGACATTGGGAATGATGACAATTCTGTCCGGCAGAGCTCTGTCAAGATGCAAGAGTAAAATACGAGACGGAAAGGAGGAGTAGGTAGCTTCAGCATTTGAGAAAAGATAGCCTAGATGATACATGTGCACGCTTTAGAATTGCTATCTTTGCGCCTGAGATCAAGATATTATTTTACCTCCAGCAAGAGGTCAGATAAGTTCCAGCCAGTTGTATCCTCTTCCATGACATCCTCTTCTGTTCCATTTTCCTGTGTAGTAATGGCTGTGTTTATAAATCCGGACTCGAAACTGTGGGCGATACCGAGAAGGTATTTTGCACACTCCTTGCGATTGGACTCAAATACTTGGATAGTATCAGCAATCACATCGTTCAAAATGAAATAATCAAGACCATCATGATCTGGAACAGCAGTCAAAGCCTGTATTCTTTTGATTAATTGTCCTGATTCATGGGATTGTGCCTTTACGCCGCAATCACAATACCATCAATTTACCTTGCCACTATCATCCACCAAGACTTTCAATATTCTCTGAGGTCCAAAATACTTGACGTTATCATTGTGCGGTGGGAGCACAAATTGAGGTATATCATGCTAAAGATAAACACAAGAGGGTGAATACAGACGGCTCCAAAGTACAAAAATACTGTTATACCGATATATTTTACCTGGAGCGCCGACTTGAGTTCATCATCGAACCAACGAAATGGCTTGGGAAGAAGAGGAACCTGTACGCAAGCACACGTTTGTATAAGACTATTTTACATTGCCAATACTTTAATTCATTCACTTACATTTCCTCCCTTGGAAAACAAATCCTGGATCAAATACCACAAGTGGACAAGAGGCTTTTTTTTGGGAAATTTAAAGATTAGACAAGTTATTCCCTTTTTTGGTTTTTTCTTCTTCAAATAATAAGATATTCTTACATCCTTCTCCTCAAATCGAGTGTCTCCACTTCTGTAATGTTGTAAAATGCGAAGAGGAGGTACATCACCTCTTGTTTGCATATAAATATCAATCTTAGATATAACCTGAGCTAATCCATCTGATTCACGCTCATTGAGTTCTTTCATACTCTAAAAAAATATTATATATCAGCAGCCATCACACACACAGACATATTTAAATAATTCGTTTTTTTGTTTTGTTTCAGAATATAGACATAATGGTTAATCCTTACCCAGGGCAGTGTAGATAATATGATATAGACAATGCAATCTACACGATCCTATTCGCATATTTACATTAACATTCTTTTTTACATCCAAAAACTATATATATATATATGACCTACTCGAAGTGCTTTTGGTTCATTCAAGACAGCCAAGAGGTTGTTGAGGATGAGAATATATGCAGAAGGCAAAATAACATTGGCATTAACAAGTTCTCCATAGAATCTCAATATTTGCTTCAACTTAAACCAATTCGAACTTTCGATAGTTTCTTTGAAAAGTTGATTGAATGTATACATCAGCTTCCCCACAGATTCATGGTTGGACAAGTTTAGCAAGCCAATAAGAATGCCATAAACTGGTGCTTTTGCAGGAATATCACTTATACTGTTGATATATATATATATACAAACACACACATGTGGGTCAGTATATGTAACCAATCTATCATTTTTTTTTCTTTTTCCCTTTTTTTCGTACCAAGCTTTCAGAGTATCCTGGACAGTCTCTGGATACTTTGAGTAATCATTGTCCAGAATGTTCTTCATTTTGTTCAGATTGACTTGTAATTCCGGCGAGATCTAATTCAAGATCGATGAGTATGGCACAAAGCTGGTGCGGAGGACATACCTTGTCACCGATCTTGATAATAAGACTCTTGAGACGAACTTCGATATCTTCTACTTCATCGTCCTTTGTAGGTGAAGGAGCTCTGTTGTTGTTTCTATATCCTCTTCTGTCATCTAAGAGAAATGACCATTAGATTTCTACATTAGTACGATGTACAACACATCTTGCTTTAATTACCTCCGCCATTGTTGTAACGTCCACCGCCAGATCCTCTGTAACGGTTTCCTAGAGAGTGAAACATTCTTCAATCAGTCTTCATTCTACTGCTCTGAGTTTTCTTGTCAGAGGCTTCACCTTCTTGACGCGGTCTGTAACTTCTTGAATCGTAACTCATGTTCGCTCAGGAAAGGAAAGCGCGTCTTGTTGCATGTATCGGATTAAACCTGTTCGGAGTCACACCAGATACTGTGGCTTGTCGGACTTTTCCTTTCAACTTCTTGCTGCAAAAGAAGGGGAGGCGGAGGAGATGAAGAGCATAGGCCATTGAACTTTATCTTTTATTTTTTTATTTTCTCTTTACATTAACATTAAAATTATGCCATCAAAGGGAGAAAAAAAAGGCCCAGTAGCCAGGAGGCAGACTCGTAAACAGACACAATCTGAAAATAATCTGCTTGATGCTTCTAAAGAGCCAACAGTTCATTCCACGTCAGAAGCTACTCGACCAAAAGATGACTCTCAAGCATCATTAGACAAACGTAAACCCGCCGAGGCGAAATCTCGAAAGACTATCCATGGTTTGTTACCAATGTAATATTAGATGCATATCTTTTACACAACAAAAAAAACGCGCTATTTTCCAAAGAGAAAGCAAAGGGATCCAAGGACCCTTACCCGACCAGCAAAGAAAAACAACCGAGAGCGGCCAGGTCTTCCCGGGGAGCTGATATAGGTACTCGATCACCACCTACCAGTAAACCTTCTGAAACTTTCAAGACAACAAACAAGGCAGCAAACAAGGCAACAAACAAGCTTACAACCAAGAATATTGACATTAGTTCCGAGGCTCCTCTTGAAAAAGAAATCAAGGAAAATCAGTATAAAGGCGTGCTTGGAAGAAACAAAGAATCTTTGAAAATACCTAATGGAAAGGTTTCAAAACCTGAAGTATTAAAGGCAAGGGATGGAGAGAAACCACGTAGTGTTACAAAGACTACTTCATTGCCGAAACCTATGGCAAGAGCGTCAACAAGCCAACTGAATGATATCTTCTTCAACTCATCACGCGGACAAGTCAAAGTCTACCGCAAAAATAAATTAGCTGGGTCATTCTTGAAGTTACCTAGTGATGACACTCGTAGTGAAGAGCAAAAGAAGGCACATGCTGATAAAATCAAGGAACAAGAGATGAGTATGAGAAGAATTATGGACTTTAAAGAATCATTGGAGAAGTCTGAGGTAGAGACAGCATGTCCTGAGGGAGGTAAGTCTTGCAGCAAAACATATACATAAGTTTACTGTATTTTATTCGAATTTCTCTTACGACTATCTGGTTTATTTCCATACAATAATAGCCAAGCAATGTCCGTACTGTGGTGACATACTCGAACCCCCCTTTACTCCAATTCTTGAAGATGCCTTTAAAGATATGGAAGACAAAAATAAGGCGTTTGAAGAAAGTCAATTAATGATGGACAGTTCTGCAAGAATAATGCACTATGGGAATCAAAAACGGGAAGTCTCTAATATGGAGCAGTTCGAATTCTGTCAGATGCACAAGACAGAACTGAAGATTAAGCCAGAAGGTGTTAAGAGAGGATATCCTCTTGAGATCGACTTTGATGCTCTTCCAGAGCGTATCAAATCTCTCCAGGCAGAGCTCGAGCGTGTCATATCCCAAGATACGCCCAGTATTTACAGGGATGCGGCTCTCCAAGCGTATAAAGATCTTGGTCAAGTAAAGGCAAGAGGCACTATGGCTGTTATGGCTAGATTTGAATACACCTTGGTAAGTTAATTGATGGATAAAAAAATGATATCAAGTAATTTTATTAATTTATATTTTGTAGCCTGGTTATTATGGGTCCAAGGGTGCAGCCATAATGCAGAAAGTCTTGGACACAATGTTTGTAAAGACAAACATCCTCACACATGAAACAGCAGCCCCTCAGTTACCTATGGAATATTTACAACAAGTGCTTGTGCCTGAGACGGCTTACAGACTTATTCGCGAAGATCTCGCCAAACAAGGGCTAGAATCGCAAGATGCTAAGCAAGTTATGAAAGAAAGCAGCGAATTTGGCAGTGTTGTTCACCGAGATCCTGATGTGATGGAGCATTATTAATAATTTATCATTGTACACCACCGAATTTGTTCAATTTCTCGTAAATATATATAAATATATATTCCATGGTATTAATCTATGAATAATGCAGTATTTACAACTCTAATTGCCCTTATTTTGTTTTGGCCATTAAATATGTTATATAACTTTTCAAAAAAAGAAAAGTAAGGAAACGAAAAACGCGTATGGTACAGAATATTGATTTTCTTTGTTTGTTTTATTTTCGATAATACGTAAGCTACCAGCTATAGTTAATGGTGCTCAACGTTCTTGTGGTGCTCTATTAATTAAAAATTTAAAAATATTTTTACAAAGATTAGTATGATGAAACAAATATTATATAATAAAAACTTACTCAAGTGGAAGTGGTAGTCGATGGAGTAACCAATGACAAAGATACCAAAGAGAGCATGGAACATGGGGGTCATGGAGGCATTGTCACCATCAATGTAACGAGCCTTGTAGTGTCCCCAGGGACCGGAAGGCTTGGCAGCCTGAGCAGCACCCTTGGGCAATTTCTATTTATTATGTTAATGGAGGTTTGTCATTTTGACATCTGTAGTATATTATATTATATTATATTATGTAATATTATAATATTTACTTATTTATATTATTTATTTTACCTTGTAGAAATCAACCAACTGGGTAATCTGACCGTCCTTGGCAGATCCACTGACCTTAGTGGCAGCAGCCAAGTTGGGAGGAACGAGAGACTTGGTGGTGTAAGCACGACGGATGACAGATGCGGCGTTCATGTTGGTTGAGTCTTGTTAAAGAAGTGCCTGGCAAAAAACAGTAGACCCAAAAAAAAATTATTTTTTTTTGTTACCGCCATCGTTTGTAGGGGAGCCCGGAGTTATATGTTTTCAAGCTGGCAGAGTGGAGTGGATTTGTTTGTCTTTACGCCGGTCACGCTTTTCTTTGGTGATGCGACTCCCAACTACAAACGGGCCTTTATTTTATTTTATTTTTCTTTTGTTCTTTCAATAAGGTTTTATCAATATGGTTTTTATATCAAAATCACTTTTCCCCTCATATTGTTAATCTATGTGAATATGTGCATATACGCGCATGTGTGTGTATGTGAGTTTGTAGTAATTATTATAGATTGCAAAGATATGTGCTTGTATTGTTATTCTTTAAATTGGAAAACATAAAAGTTACATATGCTAATTTCCTTTATTTGAGGTGTCCATACTAAACCTAAAAAAATCGTATCCACTATTTACATAACCTTGGCAATGCTATGCACCATTTCCTATAAAATCCAAATAAGTATTTTTAAACCACACACATTTTTGCTGTTATTTTTCTTGTAAAAAAAACAAGACCCCCTCACCTCCTTTGAAATCAAATGGCATGTCTTCTCAACCAAGTTAAGAAGCGAGTTGATGTCACTTGACCAGTCATTCAATGTCTGGTTGGCATCTTTCTTGACTTGGAAGGATACAATTCCAGCCATACGATCAATTCTAGCATATATAGTCTTCGAAACTACCAACTTTGACAGAGATTCTTCGGCATCCTTATTTTTTTTTGTACAATCCCATTAGATCCAATTACTGCGTTCACCCTTATTATTCCAAAAAACAATACCTTTTCGTTGAGATCCAACAATTGGCCCAGACGCTTAGTAGAGACACGGGTGTAATACTTTGCAATCACTCTGATGTTGTGTTCAATCACTCTGTGGTGAAGTTCTTTCCATCTTTTCTGACCATCTTCTGCAGACTTTTTGAAAACAGAAGTCTTTCCAAGCAATTCCCCATACTTGTCTTCGATCATGGGCCATCGCATCAACTCGTCTGTAACGAACAGCTTGACAAGCTCACTAATCCAGCAAATTAAAATATTACGATATGTTGTTTAACTTTAATGGCTATATCCTCAATAACCGTACCTGTAAATTGGCAAATCAGCAGTCTTGGGGTCCTGGTATATGCGATGCAAAAGATCAGATTGCTCATTGTCATAAGGAGACAAAATGATAAAGAGGATAGCTTGTTGAAGAGCCTAAAAAAGTGTGAATGGAATGCACCAAGTAACTCCGTGTTTTGGGATATTACCTCTTTCCACTTATTGTCGTCGAGTTTGATAGACTCGGAGTCATAGATTTGTTTGTAGAACTTGTGCACATTCAAGTGTTGACCCTCATGTAATGCATGTTGGATCATCAAATCATAATAACGAAGCTTAAGATCCTGTTTATGTGTATATTACTGTATCAATAAACAAGTCCCTTTCTCTCTCTATTGTTTAAACTAGTAACTTGCCTCATTCTCCTTTTCCAAGAAGAACTTTGTGTTAATCTTCTTTGAGATAATTTGTGTTCGGACATAGTCATGCTTTGCTAAACACAAGCGCATCTGCTCCAAAATAAAGTCGACTTTCTCACGCTTATCCATGGATCCAAAGGTCTCCACCTATTCTCACTTATCAGTTTTCTCTTCATCTATCTACTATATTCACTACTCCTTGCCTTGTAGGCATAGTGTTCTTAATTATTACCTGGAGCTCCTGGAGGATATCCGCAGCTTCGGTTGTCTTACCCTCGTCCTCACGTATTTTTGACAGCATACGTGTGACGCGTGCCCGCTCAACTTCAACGTAGATCTTTAAGCAAATGATTGAGTTCAATAGACCATCAAAATATATTGATTCCCTATTACCTTTCCATCAGTAACAGTGCGGAGAGTATCAATCAACTCGAGCTTGGCTTCTTTGTTGGGTGTAGTGTCAAGATAAGACATTGCTTCTTGTACCATCTTGGTGGTAGCCTAAGATTTAAAAAGCATTCAAATAAAAGTGATTACATGTAAGCATGAATTGCTAATAAATAGGAAAAAGAAGAAATCTCCTGATTGAATGGACAATCGTCAAATTCCGAAAGTTGATCTTACCGCCTTGAGCTGGCCATGTTTCTTGGAAAGCAAGATGATCTGCTCGTTCAATGCCTTCCAATCGCCGGCCTGGTGGCAAAGCTTGACGGCTTGAACGAGTAGACGGCCAGTTGATGCTTGATCTGCAGCCTAAGAAAATTATTTGCGTAAGTTCTTTTCCATCAATCCAGGAACAAGAATAGAAAGAGAAGGAAGGAGTATATAAAATAGAGGAGTTGGGGACACTTACATTGCGCGCTTGCTTCTCAAGCAAAAGAATCTTTTCGAGGGCCACACTAAGTTTTCCTTGCTAAAGAAACAATATTTAAAACGAGTAAGTAGATCAGTCAGTATAATCAAAGAACGCGCGTCTTGGGTCCATTACCTTGACGAGGGCTTCAGTTTCAGGGATGAGTACATCAACCTGAGGACTATAGTCCTTTTCCATCTTTTCTAATTTTCCATCGGCCATGTTTCGTTTATTGTATAGAGAGTTAAAGGACAAAGATATGTTCGATTCTTTCCATGACGTGGGCTTCAGGGTCAGCTATTTTCACCTTTGCGGTGGAGTGACGTAGACTGAACTTCTCATGCCAAACCAGTTAATGCAACACCAAGATTGTCTAATATAATATTCCTAACTCAAAAATTAAAAATGTGCTTTTTTTATGGTGCATAAGTACATATACAAGTGTATTTGCTACTTGCAAACGTAGAGAAGCGATTAATATCTTTGTTGCTGCTTAGAGCCTTCATGATGTATTAGAGAATGACTAAGTACCTTTAGTTAGGTGTTTTATCGTGTCTCGACATTTAAAGTCCGGGTTAAAGGGGTAAAAATGTACTCATACTGAGATACGTTTCAACACCATATGGATGCTGTCAGAAAACTAGCATTTCTTTCTTAAAGAAAAGATGCATATAAAATTGTTTTTCTTTACATATCTTTACCTTTGCTAAAATGGTCAAGCAACAAGTTAAAATTTATGCCCTAATTGGGATTTCCTTCTTCATTCTATCTTTATATATATATTGTTAAATAAATTGTTGAAACTTTTGATTTCTAGATGGCCCTTATTCTCTAATCTATTTGTCGAGGACTCATTTTAGAAGTCTAAAGTTATAAAGAGTGCAAATTGATACCCAGTAAAGACAAGAATTCTAAATGTAATTTTAGTTTTTGTAATTAGGATGTATTGATGAAGGTGGATGAAGCTCATTGTAAAAGTAAAGAATGAACATTTTTTTTACGCGAATTCTTATAGTAAGCAACTTAAGAAGTATATGTATGTTTAAATGTATAAAAAAAAGATCTGATCCTGATGATGCTTAACTTTGGACTTATTGTTTCAATCATCTTTTTCGTCAAAACGTGTCAAATAGCCTTCGTTTTTTTCCTTATGTTACCTAATAAAACCTTCTTATTGGTTCATATCTCCACTTTCTTATATTTCTTCTTACCTTTATTGAATATTATATTTATGGTAGCATTGCGATTGACATGGTATTAGAGACAACATAGACTTATATATCCTTTTCTCATAAAGAGCTTTGTTTTCATTTCGAATAGCAATTTCAGGGTTCTTTTAAAAAAGCCCGGTAATATATAAATTAAGAAGATGTAAAATTGTACTTCACAATATATTGGTTTTTTTTAGACAAGCTTTGTCCATCAGACTCAAGACATTGTTTTAATTGACTTTTCTGCCCGAGTTTTTAAAATAAATATGAATGGTTCTTAGCATATCAGCTCTGATATGCCTAGCAGATTATAAAGACTACTCAAATTGCTGAGGTAACTCACAAAGATGCTTCTTTTTGCAAGAAGAAATGTATGGATATTATTACGAGTAACTTAAGGTATTTAACTGGCTTGATACTTGGTAATAATAAATGTATAGTATTCAAATGTATACATGTATTAAAGAAAAGACTTTTAACACGAAGAAAGAAGGTGTATTGTTTTTATTGGTTTTATTTTCAGCTACGTTAATTACAGATTTGGGTTCGTAGGTTCCTGCAGGATGGCAAGCATACTTTTATGAGAAAAACATCTTTACTCCACTAGTTTCTGCTTCTTCAGCAGTAATGTCGATGGGAAGATTGTTTGAATTATGAATAATATATCCGACGCCATAGACTTTATCTATCTCCGTCAAAGATCATTTATATTTAAAAGTGTTAACTATGATAGTTGTCTTCGAACCAAAAGACATCAACTCCAGGAACTGAGGATCATTTCAGTGTCTCAGAAATTGTTTCGTTAAATTATGCGTTGTTGCTGACATGTTTGGTGAGAGTATGTATACGGTTAAAAGCGCATGTTTCAAGAAACAGTAAATCTATCTCATACAAAGAAAAAATATAAAAAAAAAAACAAGATATTAACAGCCGTTGAGTCGGCTAATTTTTTTATTGTCTAGCAGGAAATATAGTCTTTTCTTTTATGAAATCGATTAATTAGTTATTATGAGATGAGTATATAAGAAAAAAAAAGATATTTAATAGCAGACCACATCTCACATCTTATGTGCCTAGTAATATAGAAGTGTGGTTACCCTTTAGATCGCTGGTTAATCACACAATTGGGTGTCATGAGTTATACTATATATTTGAAATAAATATTAAGATTCAAGCTTTCTCTTTTTACAGACGCTTTAGTGATAGAAAAACATTATCCAACAATCAAATATTAAGTAATAGCATATTACTCTCAGAATTTATTTATAATTGAGTATCAAGATAGATGATTATGCTACAATCTCTTTCTCATCTACCAATTTTTCTTTCAAGAAAATGTGTTAAAATCTGCCTGCACTTAATTAAATAAAAGAGTACACAATATAAAGGAAATCAAGAGAGAAAAAAGTTCATCATTATCGAGCTAGATTGTGTATAAATCTCTACTTTCACTACAGAAATATATAGGTATGTATACACCTTTATCACTGACTAAATAAATGAGAGGGCGGTAGACCAAACATATTTCACAATCCGTCAATCAGCCACAACACTGTGACGCAAAGCACTTGTTGCGCCTGTTGCAGCTCTTTCCTGTTAAAGTGGTAAAAAAAAAAGGCGACTCTGCTTAATTAATATTTCATTTAATTTACCTTTTTTTTATATTTATTTATCCTTCCTCTTTTCATCCCAACAGTGCACCGACACAAACAAATAAATCATGGCAGAGAACATTGCCAAGGCTAATCAATACCAATACGCAGCAAATTCCAGTTTGGTGCTGCAAGCAGATCGCAAAGGTTTGCCACGTAGAGATCAGGAGCCGACAGGTGAACCAGAAACACTATGGGGACGTATAGATCCAAAAGGATTCGGTGCACGCGTTGAAAGAGAGACACCAAAGGATATTGAAGAAAAGAAAAAGAAAGCCGCCGAGCGAGCTGAAGAATCCGCAGAGAAGAAACGGCGGAAGAAAGAAGAAAACGCCATCAGTAAAGCTTATGGATACTCTTCCGTATTATCGGCTACCGAGGATTGGGAGGGTCTTAACTACAAGCCACGCACAAAAGAAACACGCGAGGCTTATGAGCACATCTTGTCATTTGTTTATGAGCATCTCGGCGATCAAGCACGCGATGTCATTCGCAGTGCAGCAGATGATGTTCTCGAAACTTTGAAAACAGACACCCTCAAGGATTTTGACAAAAAGCGTGAAATCGAATCAGTGATCGGTCCGATCCAATCAGAACGTTTTGCACAGCTTGTCAACCTCTCAAAGAAAATCACAGACTACAGCGCAGAGGGAGATGCAATGGATGTCGATGAGAATGGTGAAAAACTCGGTGAAATTGATGATGAACTTGGTGTAGCAGTTGTATTTGACGATGAAGATGATGAGGAAGAAGAAGATGATCAATACGAAGTCAAGGAAGATGATGAAGAAGAAGAAGACACATCAATGGCTGCTACTCTTTCTTCAGGAAGAGAGATCGTGGAAGAGGAAGAGGAAGAAGAGGACGCAGAAGATGGTTTCAAGACTGTTTTACCCGGTGCTGAAAGTGGACGTAAAAAGAAGCGCGGAACAGCAAAACAGCTCACCGATCACGTCTCACCTCACGACATTGACGCTTTCTGGCTTCAGCGTCAAGTAGCCACATATTATACCGATCCATACACAGCCCAAGATAAAACTACAAAGGCCTTTGATATCCTTGGATCTGAAGAAATCAATATTCGTGATTGTGAAAACGAATTGATGGGATTGTTTGATTATGATAAGTTTGATCTTGTTAGAATTCTCATCAAAAACCGTGATTTGATTTACTGGTGTACCCGACTTGCCAGACTTGATGGCCCTGAGAAGGCAGCCCTGGAAAGAGAGCTCGAAAACAAGGGCCTTTCATGGATCTTACGCGAATTGAGTGGTGACCGACAACGTCGCGGTGAAGCTCTTGTGAGAAAGGGTGTTGTTGAGAACGCAATGGAGATTGACGGAGAAGCAAAGGAGAGCCGCAGCAGAACCCAGGTCCCTACTACTACAACATTGACCCCAGGAACTACTGTTGCTCCTCGCCAGATGCTCGATTTAGAAGCCCTCGCATTTGAACAAGGAGCACATTTGATGTCCAACAAGAAAGTGAAACTTCCCGATGGTTCTTTCAAGCGCTCCAAGAAGGGTTATGAAGAAATTCATGTACCTGCACCTAAGCCCCAATCTTTTGGTGCTGACGAAAAATTGGTACCAATCAAATCTATGCCAAGCTGGACTCATGATGCTTTTGCCGGTGCAGAGAATCTTAACCGTGTTCAGAGTCGCCTGTATCCCACTGCATTTGGCAGCGATGAAAATGTTCTTCTTTGTGCCCCAACTGGTGCCGGTAAAACCAACGTTGCCATGTTGACTATTCTACATGAGATTGGCAAAAACCGTGACCCCGAAACCGGCTTGATTGATTTGGACTCATTCAAGATTGTTTATATTGCCCCTATGAAGGCTCTGGTAGCAGAAATGGTTGGCAATTTCTCCAAACGTCTGAGACCCTATGGAGTACAGGTAGCTGAATTGACTGGTGATCGCCAACTTACAAAGCAGCAGATTGCCGAAACACAAATTATTGTTACCACACCCGAGAAGTGGGATGTAATTACTCGTAAAGCAACCGATCGCAGCTACACCACTCTTGTGAGACTTATTATTATTGATGAAATTCACTTGCTTCACGATGACCGTGGACCAGTACTTGAAAGTATCGTGTCGCGTACCATCCGTAATATGGAACAGACTCAAGAGCTTGTTCGCCTCGTTGGTCTGTCGGCAACCCTTCCCAATTATGCAGATGTTGCAGCATTCTTGCGTGTAGACGCCAAGAGTGGTCTCTTTTTCTTTGACAGCACATTCCGTCCTTGCCCGTTGAAGCAGCAGTTTATTGGTGTAACCGAAAAGAAGGCAATTAAGAGATTCCAGGTCATGAACGAAGTCTGTTATGAAAAGGTTATTGAGCAAATTGAACAACGTGAAGAAAACCAGGTGCTTGTGTTTGTACATTCGCGTAAGGAGACCGCAAAGACCGCAAAGACACTTCGTGACCTTGCGCTTGAAAAAGATACTATCGGTCGCTTCCTCAAACAAGATTCTGCAAGTCGTGAAATTCTTCAATCTGAGGCTGCAACTGTCAAGGATGCCAATCTTCAGGATCTGTTACCCTATGGTTTTGCTATCCATCATGCTGGTATGACTCGCGCTGACCGTACTTTGGTTGAAGAACTCTTTGCCGATGGCCACATCAAGGTTCTTTGTTCCACTGCAACTCTTGCTTGGGGTGTCAACTTGCCAGCTCACGCTGTTATCATCAAGGGTACACAGATATACTCACCTGAAAAGGGTCGCTGGGTCGAATTATCACCTCAGGATGTATTGCAGATGCTAGGTCGTGCAGGTCGTCCGCAGTTCGATACCTACGGTGAAGGTATCATCATTACAGCACACGCAGAACTTCAGTACTATCTCTCACTTCTCAACACACAATTACCTATCGAGTCTCAGTTTATCTCTCGACTTGCTGACAACCTCAACGCAGAGATTGTTTTGGGCACTATTCGTAACCGAGATGAGGCTGTGCAATGGCTTGGATACACTTACCTCTACGTCCGTATGCTGAGAAACCCAAGTCTCTACAACGTATCCGCAGATGATCTCAGTGATGATCCTTACCTGGAACAAAAGCGGGTCGATTTGATCCATTCTGCTGCTGCTGTTCTCGATAAGTGTAACCTGATTAAATACGACAAGAAGTCTGGCCGTTTCCAGGTTACCGAGTTGGGTCGCATTGCTTCTCACTTTTATGTTACCCACCACTCTATGGCCACTTACAATCAGCACTTGAAGCCCATGATGAGCCACATTGAACTCTTTAGAGTCTTTGCTCTTTCTGACGAGTTTAAATACATTCCTGTGCGTGAGGAGGAGAAGCTCGAACTCTCGAAATTGCTCGAGCGTGTACCTATTCCTGTCAAGGAAAGTCTGGAAGAACCCACAGCAAAGATCAACGTCCTGTTGCAGTCCTACATTTCTCAGCTGAAATTAGATGGTTTCGCCTTGGTGTCTGATATGGTATATGTTACTCAGAGTGCAGGCCGTATTTTACGTGCCATTTTTGAGATCTGCTTGAAGCGCGGCTGGGCACAGCTTACCAAAAAAGCCCTTGATCTCTGTAAGATGGTTGAGAAGCGTTCTTGGTTGTCTATGTCACCTCTGCGCCAGTTCAAGGCTATGCCTTCCGATTTGATTAAGCGGTTGGAGCGAAAGGAGTTCCCCTGGGAGCGTTACTTTGATCTCAACCCCCAGGAGCTTGGTGAGCTTGTTGGTCAACCCAAGGCCGGACGTCAGCTCCATAAGTTTATCCATCAATTCCCTCGACTTGATATCCAAGCCCATGTCCAACCCGTCACCCGTTCTCTGCTCAAGATGGAATTGACCATCACTCCTGATTTCCAGTGGGATGAAAAGGTTCATGGTACTGCTGAAGCTTTCTGGATCCTAGTAGAGGATGTCGATGGCGAAACCATTCTTCATCACGATTACTTTATTCTCAAGCAGCGTTATGCAACAGAAGATCATTTGGTATCCTTCACTGTACCACTTTACGAGCCTCTGCCTCCCAATTACTTTGTTACTGTTGTGGCTGATCGCTGGTTGCATGCTGAGACCAAGCTCCCTGTCTCATTCAAGCATCTGATCCTTCCTGAGAAGTACGCGCCTCACACCGAACTTCACGATCTCCAGCCTTTACCAGTTTCTGCCCTTCGTAACCCAGCTTATGAAAATGTGTATTCTCGCTGGATTAAGCAATTTAACCCTATCCAGACCCAAGCATTTAATGCACTTTATACCACTGATGACAACGCCTTTATTGGTGCTCCCACAGGTAGTGGCAAGACTGTTTGTGCAGAGTTTGCAATCCTCCGTATGTGGAATCAGCAGAGTAAAGGACGCTGTGTGTATGTAGCTCCCTTCCAGGAGATTGTTGATCAGCGTGTTGTCGACTGGCAGGAGAAGTTTGGCAAATTGGATGGTGGAAAGGAAATTGTGGCTCTGACCGGCGAGACCAGTGCCGATCTCAAGTTGCTTGAACGTGGTGATATTATTGCATGCACACCCACACAATGGGATATTGTGTCACGCCGTTGGAAACAGAGAAAGAATGTGCAGAATGTCAACTTATTTATTGCAGATGAGTTGCATTTGATTGGAGGAGACATTGGTCCTACTTATGAGGTTATTGTGTCCCGTATGCGTTACATTGCTTCGCAGACCCAGAAGACTATCCGTATTGTTGCCTTGAGTACATCGTTGGCTAACGCAAAGGACCTCGGAGAGTGGATCGGTGCTCCTTCCCAGGCTATCTTTAACTTCCATCCTTCTGTACGCCCTGTACCTCTTGAAATTCATATTCAAAGCTATAATATCCCTCACTTCGCCTCTTTGATGATGGCCATGGCCAAACCTACTTATTTGGCCATCACTACCCATTCTGCAGAAAAACCTGTGATTGTATTTGTACCTTCTCGCAAGCAGTGCCGACTGACAGCTGTGGATATCATCACTTACTGTATTGGGGATGACACACCCGATCGTTTCTTACACTGCAAAATTGAAGAAATCAAACCTTTCTTAGATCGTGTCCAAGATAAGAATTTGGCAGAAACTCTTGAGCATGGTATTGGTTTCTACCATGAGGCGCTTTCCAAACAAGATAAGTTGATTGTCGAACAGCTCTACACAAACAAAGCTATTCAGGTGGTTGTGGCCTCACGTGATACCTGCTGGGGATTGCCATTAAACTCTCACATGGTAATTGTGATGGGAACACAGTATTTCGAGGGCAAGGATCATCGTTATGCAGATTACCCTATTACCGATGTTTTGCAAATGATGGGTCGTGCATGCAGACCTCGTGAAGATGACACTGGAAAGTGTGTGTTGATGTGCCAGGCCAACAAGAAGGAGTTTTACAAGAAGTTCTTATACGAGGCTCTTCCTGTTGAATCTCACCTTGATCAGTTTATTCATGACCATTTCAACGCCGAGATTGTGACCAAGACTATCGAAAATAAGCAGGATGCTGTGGATTACCTCACATGGACATTCTTGTACCGTCGTATGGCACACAATCCCAACTACTATGGGCTTCAGGGTACCAGCCATCGTCATTTGTCCGACCATCTTTCCGAGCTTGTTGAGAATACCTTGAACGAACTCCAGGAGACCAAGTGTATTACTGTTGAAGACGAAATGGATGTGAGCCCACTCAACCTGGGTATGATTGCGGCATATTACAACATTAACTACGGTACCATCGATATGTTCAGTGTCAGTTTGAAGAGTGCTACCAAGCTCAAGGGGTTGCTCGAGATTGTTTCTGCTGCTACAGAATTTGAGGGTATTCCTATTCGTCACCACGAAGATGCTGTATTGAAACGTCTCTACGAACGTTTGCCTGTCAAGCTTACCAGCCCAGATTTCAATGCTCCTCGCTTCAAGACCAACATTCTGTTGCAAGCTCACTTTTCTCGTATGCAGCTACCTCCGGATCTCCAGTCAGACCAGGCCATGGTTCTCGGTCGTATTATTCCCCTATTGCAGGCCTGTGTGGATGTGATTTCATCCAACGGCTGGTTGTCTCCTGCACTTGCTTCTATGGAGCTGTCTCAGATGAGTGTTCAGGCTATGTGGGATCGCGACTCTCCTCTCAAGCAGGTGCCTTACTTTACCAACGAGGTTATCAAGAGATGCGAAGCCAACCAAGTCGAATCTGTGTTTGATATTATGGAGCTTGAGGATGATGTTCGGAATGACGTTCTCCGTATGGACCCCAGCAAGTTGCGCGAGGTCGCACGGTTTGTTAATCGTTACCCTAACATTGAACTTGGTTTCGACGTTGGAGATGCGGATTCGATTTCTTCTGGAAATGTGGTTAATGTCAAGGTTCAGTTGGAACGTGAATCCGAAGATAATGAAGAGATTGGTCCTGTGGTAGCACCATTCTTCCCTCAGAAGAAGGACGAGGGTTGGTGGATTGTCATTGGTGACCCTGAACAGAAAGTGCTGTTGGCCATTAAGCGCGTCACTCTTCAACAAAAGCTGACAGTCAAGTTGGACTTTATTGCTCCTAAGGCTGGCCATCACAATCTTAAGGTTTATTTGATGTCAGACAGTTATAATGGCTGTGATCAAGAGCTTGATATGGAGTTGGATGTAGCGGAAGGAGAAGACAGTGACGAAGAAATGAGTGAAGAAGAGTCGGATGCCGAGTAGAGGTTATTATTTTATTTGCTCCCCTTTTTTTTAAAACAATAAAATAAATAAAAAAATAAATACATAATTTATATATATATATATACACATACACTTAAACACGAACACAAGAATAATATATAGATACAAGATAAATATAATAAAAATATACTTCTTTATGAGTCAAATACTATAATTTATCTATATTCCATGTGTATGTATTAGTCTTTGATTACTATTATTTTGGATCGTTTATGGCTCAATTATGTTATAATACAATATGTGTATATATATACATATTGATTTCAATACAGCTCATGGAATTCGAGCCTGTATATAAATAATATATATAATCCAAAGGATTGTTTAAAAAAGGCATTTTTTTTCAATTAGTTAATTGGGCAGTGATATCACTTTGGTATATATTGAGTTTAAGAACTCCAATATTTCTTTTTTTTTTCATATTAAGATTGTCCGCTTGAGTTTTGGCAGAATCCTAAGAAGCTGACCGTGCGAAACTCATATTTTTTCTTTATTATTTATTATTTATTATTATCGTTAGGTTGTTTTATGCTCGCAAAGCAATACTTGAATGTAATTGCCTGCACCCATTACATTAAGCATATTCTGAAAATGGGTTAGCCATACATATAGAAAACCGAATTCTTATATATGTATATAAAAACCTGCACATGAACCCCGGGGTATTCCGATTATCAATTGACGGATATGACAGGTGGCTTATCTCATTGTTCTTGCTTTTGTACCTCATTTTACGATGAAAATAGAACCTTATCGACTTTGTGTCATATATAATTATCTAAGGTACACACGCACACAAATGTGCACGCATATAGCACAAATGAATCATGGGCTATCTAAAAAAGGGTGTCTTGAGTGGATGTTGGGCTATTCAAATAGGTTTTTTCAAGATAATATAGATTACCGTAAATTATTATTATTATTTATTTGTTTTTGAAAGCCAACTATACAAATATTCATGATACATGGTAAATAAGAGGCGGAGTGGGTTTGAGGTTTTCCAAGATAGGTCGCACGGTTAATTATGCTTTTTATTTTATTTTCTTTATTATCATTATTTTAGTAGAGGTGCCCAGAGTGTAGAGAGTGTAGAGAGTGATAGTAGATGTATTATTGTTGGTATTCTTATTATTGAAGACAGTGATTAAATGCTGTGATAAAGTAAAGATACTTCTTGGAAAAGCAGTTTACCCATTCTGTGGAGGTTCAAAAATACCTCTTCTTTGGTCTCTGTTCTAAGAAATTGTGCTTATTTGGCTCACGTGAGCAACTGCTACAGATTTGCTTTATTGGTCGATGACCAGTACAGGAGATAAGCTAATTCGTGCCGGTCTTTTTTAAAGATACACGTATATATTTATAGTTAATTTACTTTTTTATACAGTACCTGTATATAGACATCGACATATACATATACATGGACATATCTATAGATTTGGACATATGCGATTCAATGCAATTCACCGAAAAGGAAATGTAGAAATTTTATATATAGATATATAATGAAGAGCTGTTCAGTAGACTGCAGCATTCCACAAGTATTGGTCCTTCTCTTGACCTTGAGTATAAAAAGCAGCAGCCAAGAAAAATAGAGGGGTGGGTAGATAGGAGTGAAGGATGTGAGTACTTTTTTTTTTCATATTGAAGCTCCATGGCGGACTTGATTTTATTTTATTTTGTTGTTGTTCAGTAAAAGGGAAAGTATCGAAAAAAATATTAGAAAAAAAATCTATAAACGAATCAGATCCATTGCCAATTTTTTTCTTCTTCTTCTTTCTTTTCCTTCTTCTTTACTTCACTTTTATACTTCTTGTTATAATCCAATCCAAAGACGAAAGAGCTTAACTTCTGATGATAAACGAAAAGCTCAATCGACTAGAGGAGGGCTCCAAACGTCCGTCCTACACAAATGAAAAGACAGATAGCTACTCTGGCCCCATCGACCCTTCTTTTACGTCAGGAAGGGATGACAGTGTTGTAGAATTTGAACCCTTGAAACGTGGCCTAGATGCTAGACACATCCAGATGATTTCTCTTGGAGGTGCTATTGGGTAAATATTAACTATAGCATATCTTTGTTTTTTTTAAAAAAAAATCTAAGCCTACCTGAGCCATCAAGTTAACAATTTCTACAGTACAGGTTTATTCTTGAATTCTGGACAAAACATTGCAGCGGTAATACGATCACTTCACTTTACGCAATACAATACAATACAACACAGCACAGCACAGCACAGCACAGCACAGCACAGCACACATAAATTTTTTGTATCTCTTTCTAAATGCTTATATATATATACATATATTCTTTTATAGGCTGGACCTGCTGGGGCCCTTATTGCTTATTGTGTAGTCGGATTCATGGTAAACAAATATATCATCGAATGAAGCATTTTTTTTGTTACTAAACTCTGGCTGGCTGCTGTAGGTTTTTTGTATCATGACATGTCTAGGAGAAATGGCCACATTCTTACCAGGTATATATATATATATATATATAAATCAAATCAGAAAAAAAAACAGAATGAATGGTATACTAATTTAAAGCAGTATCTGGATCCTTTAATCATTACGCTAGCCGATTTGTGGATCCGGCACTGGGATTTGCACTGGGATGGAACTATTGGTAAATATCAATATATATTTTATATATGTATAAAAGCTGTATTCTAATAGCTTTATTTGTAGGTTTTCGGTAAGCTTAATTAGATTTTTACTTATGAAACGATGGTGACTTACTCCAATCCTTTGGATCTTCTGCTTCTCTTGTTTCTTATATACATTAGTGGGTAAGTAATAAAAAAAAATGGCGAATTAAATAAAATAATATCATAAGAACTAAACATACTTTGTAATCCCATTTAATTTCATTAGGGTGTAACAATTGCTACTGGTATGTAAATATATATATATATATATATGTGTGTGTGTGTGTGTGTGTTTATAATATTCTCTTACTTATTCTTGTGCCTTTTCTACAGAGCTTTCTGCATCCGCCACAATTATTAACTGGTGGAAACCAATTATGCCTGATGCTGCCTGGTCAGTTATCTTTCTTGTAATGATTGTTGCTATTAACCTGGTCGGTGTAAGGTAAAATATCTATAGACAAACAAACAAACAAACAAAAAATTAAATTATGTCACTAATGGAATTCATATATTACACAGAGTTTATGGCGAACTTGAATATTGGTTTGCCTTGTTAAAGATCTTGATTGTATTTGTGTTTGTTATCATTGGTAAGATATTTTGCTTGGCCTCAAATTATGCTTTCTGTACTCATATAATTTTTCTTTGTGTACGTGTGTAGCTATATGTGTGACATCTGGCGGTCTCGGTGATAAAGTCATTGGCTTCTCGTATGTAATCCCTTTTAAAAGCTATCTATTACAAGACATTCAACCGAACCACAACATTCAATCAAACTCAATTCAATTCAATATAAAGGTACTGGAAGGATCCTGGAGCCTTTGTCGATGGTGGAGTCGGAACCATTTCCGTCCTGTTGTCGGCTGGTTTCTCTTTCCTCGGAACTGAAATCGGTAAATTACCTTTTTATTTTTTTTATTACTTTTATTTATAACTTGCATCTCACATCATATTACAGTTGGTGTCACTGCTGCTGAGGCTAAGAATCCTTCAAAGACTGTCCCAAAAGCTATTCGCAACACTTTCTGGCGTATCATTTTCTTCTACATCGTCACTATCTTCCTTCTTGGTCTCTGTATTCCCAACAACGATCCCAACCTTATTAACGATGCCGACGACCCCGCCACTGCTTCATTTACTCTGGTTTTTATTCTCGGTGGTATTGATGCAGGTGCTCATGTTATTAACGCCATTGTCCTGTCAAGTGTGCTCTCTGCTGCAAACTCTTCTCTATACACCTGTGCTCGTACACTCATGGCTCTTGCCCGTGACGGCCATGCACCTTTGTTCCTTGCTCGCACGAACAGATATGGCGCTCCCCATTATGCTGTCTTTATATCTTCTATCATTGGATTTGCATGTGTCTTTGCATCAATCTACAGTGCCTCGGCCGCATTTCTCTGGTTCTTGAGTATCACTGCTGTTACTGGTTTCATCGGCTGGTGCGGTATCTCCTTTGTACAGCTCCGTTTCAGAATGGCTTATGTCAAGCAAGGCCGTGATATTGCAGACCTTCCTTACCGTTGCTGGTTATATCCTTTCTCTCCAATCTTCTCGGGCGTTCTCTGTCTCTTAATTATCCTAGGCCAAGGTAATTACTACACAAAAAGAGAAAAGCAAAAAAGAAGAAGAAGAAATGGCCTCAACTTATATACATTCTTGCCATTCAATAGGCTACACTGCATTCACGCCCAAGTTTGATGGCACTCAGTTTGTCATTAATTACATCGGAATCCTTCCTGTCATTTTCTGTTATGTAATTTACAAGTTTATCCGAAAAACCAAAGTTGTACCTTTGGATGAAGTTGGTAAGTGGGCATGACATTTTATCAAAGGATTATTTGGTTTCTTTTGACTAAACTCATTTTTCTGTCAACAGATTTTGACACTGGACGCGTTGATCGCACAGAGGAAGATGACGAAGAAGAACAAAAAGAAGGTGCCAAACCCTGGTACCTAAAAATCATGCATTTCTTTGCATAAAGGGCATATATGTATATGTAGTTTCTCTATGCATTTCATTTTATTACTTCTATATTAGCTATCAATATTTCCACATTCATCAAAACCACGAGAGTGTATTTTTTATTTTTTTTTATTTTCCATCATAATTTATTCCTTATTGTATTGCCAGAGAAAATATGGCTTATATCACTTCAATATATATATGTTGTATACATCATTTCTGTAATTAACACGGCTCTATCTTTTGGGGGTTTTATTGGTGATTTATGAGATTTGGTCTTTGTGAGGTATTTTGCGAGATGTACAGTCAATTGAACTAGAGGATTAAGATTGGATGAATAAAAGCAGTGTAAATCTGTAGAAATAAAAGATAGTGTTTCTTACGTGAGACTAAGACAACCCCAGTTTTTTTTGCACAAAAGGAAAATAATGTTCAGGCAGTGGGATTAAGTTTTGAGATAAAATCTTTGTTAACGTTCAGACGACTTGCCTTGTAATTATCTAAATATTTCAAGATTAATAAGCCGTTTACAATACATCATTTTACAAAGTACAGCAAAAACTATTATTTATATATATATAAGATACTTTGGCGTCCTCATAATATGAAATTAATGTTTTTTGAATGGTGTTGTTCATAATAAAGAGTCATCATTTGTGAAGAATAGGTGGTAATCGAAAAAGAGGTAAACATTTATTTTAGCTAATAATATTCGTTTGCGAATAATTGGTACGGACAGACTAAAAGTTCAAAATTAATTCAAGTACATATTAGGTAAAATTGCGCTTATAATACCATGCCTTCCATTAAGTGAAAATCTTTTATTGTAAGTTTTTCTAGGCCTTGCAGCCTACAGCACATCGTTTCCATAAAAAAATGCTCTTCTTCTCAATCCTAGTGACAATGCAAGAAGACTAGCCAATAAGAGACGTTTACAATTTTTGCCCTTCTTTTGCCTTTTTTCTGGAGCTTTTGGTCTGTCCACACCAACTTACTGAAAGTTCCATTATATATATATACCACACCAAATAAATCAAAGCCACAAGTCTCTCTAACTATCCACATACTAGATTAGCTATCTGCCCTTCCTTAGCAGCATCATAACTGAAAAAGCATAATTTAAACAGATACCTATTATATATTTTGAAGATCGTTGAATTTACAACTGAGATATAAAAAAAAGCTTAATAAATAAAATCATTTTGATTAAAATGCCAAATTAAATACAGAAAATCAACCATATATCTAAATCGGTTAAGCAAAGTCTTTTTAAATGTGTAAGTAATATGGTGCGACACATAAAGATCCACAATTTAAAGATTATCTAACATTGATTGCTCAAATATTAACGAAAAAATCAATTATCTTTACCCTAAATTTCCACTCCCATTAATATTGATATTTCGACTATTTCTACAGAAAAATGTGTGTACCAAAATTTAATTTGACTGTGAGTAGCAGGTTCTATAATCCTTGGTATGAACCTGTGTTTTGTGTGATATTTTGTGGTTTAAATATCAAATAATGTAATTAAAGGCTAATATATGTTTTTCAATAGACTAGACTTGTGTAGTGATTAAAGCATCAACATAAAGCTCAAAGCATATAGAAAGTAAAGAAAAAGAAAAATGGTAGTGATATTGACAGACACTCTTAAAATGGATGGCTGTGCAATATATGTTATAATATTCTATATTAGGCTTTAAAAAAAAGAAAAATACATAGGATAATTTTTATGTGTTCTCTTAAATAGCATACTTGAAGTCTTTGTTTCAAATCTATTTATTAAAAGTATGAGAGTAAATTGGTGTAAAGAAGTAAAAAAATGAAAAAATTGAAAAAAATGGGAAAATTTAAATTCATCAGGGCATTTTTTTCTTTTTTGGGTTAAATACCTGTCTCCAAGGTGTATAAGTGTAATGTATAAATCCCAGTCTTTCTTTATATAAAGACGCACACACCAGCTTGTCTGCCAATACCTTGGCTGTGCCATAATAAAATATAGAGTATAAGGTGGTTTGCTTTGTATGTCTTCTTGTAGACTGTGTAGATACTCACTGATAAATTAGAGTCTACGGCTTACAAAAGTCTTTGTAGACTGACATTATCAATTTGTGGTGCAAACAGCCTATGTGTACCCATAAGAGAAAGAAACATAGCAGGCCAATCCACAGTGACACTACCACCCATACAAAGGTTGAAATACTGTCGGTTTTAATTTTTTACTGCCCTTAAAGTCAAGGCCAACGACCAATCATCTGGTATCCGCCGAGAATTACAGATATAAAAATGTTATTGGGCCGTTACTTATAATTGTTTTTGTTTCTCTAGTGTCCTTGCAGTCAAGGGTAACGAGCAAGAACCGTATCTCCTTATTTTATCCTACGGAGAGTTTGAATTAGTATTTAATTTAGTCCTGTGGCTTTCTAACTTTAATGGCAGACAGTGGCTTTTGCATCCCACACATGGCATTTTTTTTTTAACAAATAATCACTTCCCTCTTTCTTAAAAACAAACTTCAATTATGTCTAACAACAATATAAACAACACTATTTATGATATTTCCACCATTCAACAAGTCTTGATCAACTCGCCTTTGGAAGGAATCAAGATGCTTCCTTTGAATTCGACAATATTAGTAAAAGCTAGTGAATGGGAAAAGTGTCTGGAGCGAATCAATGTCTTATGCTCAACAAAATGGAATAAAAAGCATAAATATTCTGGAAAAGGTTTAGTTTTTGGAGAGACTAAAAAATGCCACCGTGCTGGCCAATATATAACAAACCGCCAATTACGTCTTGCCCAGAAAGATACGAAGGCATGCTCTTGTACAGCTGCCTTAAAAATCATACAGCATCTCGACAACCCCAATGTTGTTACATTTTGCCAAACAAGGGCACATGTAAACCATGTTCCTGGAGACTGGGACGAAGTCAGAACTCTTCCTTTGCCTTCTGAAGCCATAAAGATTATTGAAGATCAGTTGAAAAGTGGCAGCAGCTGTAGAAGTACAAGAATTTCAGTTCTTAGACAGATTGATAGTTGGGGAGTTGGCGTTAGAAAGCCTAATTATGAAGAAATTTACAACAGAATGAGAAAGGTTTGTCAATGAATATAACAGAGCTTTCGTATTAAATTAATATTTATATATCAAATAAATACTCGTATATAAAATAGATGACTACTTTGTTATATATGTTTGCTTCTGATGAAAATGCATCTATTTCCATCTGGTTAAATGTAAAGCTAGCAGAACAAAACTATTGCATTTTTGAAATCAATCTTTCTGTTTATAATGATGGTAAAAAACAATTTGCCTTTGGATTTCAATCACCAATGCAAGTTTCAATCATGAGAATCTCGCAATCTTTTTGTCTCGATGCCACCCATTCCATTTCGTCCAGAAGCGACGAAGTATTATATACTTTGGTCACTCGCCATCCTCAAACAGGAAAGGGATTCCCTGTTGCATACATGGTGACAAACAACCAGACAGCCATACCCATCAAACTTTGGCTTGACCACCTTCGCATCAAGAGCAGCTTCGTACCAATGAATATTACCATTGACTGTAGCATTATGGAGGTTAATGCAATCAAAGAAGCATTACCTCATGCTACAATTCACTACTGTGATTTTCATGTTCTTCGCGCTTGGCAGCACAACCTTGACAGCAAGATTAAACTTAATGCCTCTTATACATCAGAACAACTTGGGAATTATAAGACTGCACTGAAGAACTACCTGAGACACATTCTCATCGAGTCAAACGAAGACGTGTTCCTAAGAGCAATTGAAGATTTTAAACTGATGGTTCAGGATCAACCTCAGTTTTTGAAATATTTTGAGAAGAAATGGACCGAGAACGAAGAATTGTTGCGAAGATGGGGGCGCCCGTACATTAGCCAACAACATCAGAGATATGTGACAAACAACTATGTAGAATCATGGCACAATCAACTCAAGACAATCTACTTTGGTCGTGCACGCATCAGAAGATTGGATCGACTAATTTTTATCTTGACAAATGATGTGGAGTTCTATTTTGAACAAGAGGTTGAGCGTATTCACTTCAACAATGGTAAGATGGGTCCCATTGATAATGAGTTAGCAAGAAATTCTTTTGTTGCTTCAAAAATCCAAAATGACATGCTCCCTTCCATGATTCTCAACCCTTTGGGTGAGACTGGTAACAGCATGGATGATTATAATGGTGAGTGGCAAATAAGATCTTTCGTAACAGAAGATAAGTGGTATACCGTCAATATATCAAATGACTTGATACAAAGCTGCACCTGCCCGAACTTTCTGACCCGCCAGATCCCATGCAAGCATTCACATTTGTTGAAGCGTTACTGTGGGGCAAAATTCAGCTTCATCGAGCAACGGGAGATAGCAGGAGTGGTATTGAACCGACAAGACGCTGTAAATGCAAACGAGAACGAAGTTGAGGAAGAAGTAGAGGAGGAATTAGAGAGTGGAGGTACTGCTGAAGATAGAGGTGTATATGTCTTTGACGAAATTGCAGCTTATTCTGCAACGATGCATCACGGCTTTGAAGATCTTCAAACTTTGAAGACAATTCCTGGCTTAGATCAAACAAAGGCAGATCTTATAAAAAGAGCACTCGCAGATGCTGTGAGGTTGATGGATGAATATAGAAGTGAGAACCCTTCATATTTTAGAAACTTGAATACTCAGAGATAATAATAAAAATAATAAATATATATCATTAAAAGATCTTAAAAGTACAAGAAAAAATATTTCTGATTGATATAAACAAATACAATTCTAATTGAATTTACCAAAAGTAAAACCTGTCACTACCTCAACGGATTTTCAAAATTCAAACTCTCCGTAGGATAAAATAAGGAGATACCAAAAAAAAGGCTATCCAAATAAAAAAAAAGGCTATCCAGATTGCCAGCCAATAAAAAAAAGGCTATCCAAAGTACCAGCCAATAAAAAAAAGGCTATCCAAATAAAAAAAAAGGCTATCCAAATAAAAAAAAAGGCTATCCAGATTGCCAGCCAAAAAAAAAAAGGCTATCCAGATTGCCAGCCAATAAAAAAAAGGCTATCCAAAGTACCAGCCAAAAAAAAAAGGCTATCCAAATAAAAAAAAAGGCTATCCAGATTGCCAGCAAAAAAAAGTCTTTTTCTTTCGCTGAAATACAAAAAAAAAACCATGTCATCTAGTGATACTAAAAATTCTAACGAGGGCGAAAAAACTGTTATTCTGTTGAAAAAAACATGTCCTTATTGCGACAAGTCGTATCAGTCGAATCAAAAAGCCGTGAACCATATCGCTACCACTCATAAGAAAAAAGTGGAACGTCTTTTCTCTGGTAACCGCAATTTTGGTGTGTACAATCAAACGAACGTTCAAAAGTATGAACGACTTGGCTACACCATCGTGGTTCAATTTGGCTGTGTCTCTTGTAAAGAGGCCTTCGTTATGAAAAAAGAACTTGAAAAGCATTGTGATTTGAAACATGTCGTGACATCTCAACCTGAAATTGGGTATTTGAAATATTTTGACTGACAATGATTTGGATTTCTAAATTTTACTTGTTTAAGAATTATCACTGCACCAGACGATATCACCAAGCTAGGCTGGATTTTTTGTTGCCCAGACAATGATCTTGTCTTTCAGAACAACGATATTACCAAGGGGTTTTACGACTTCCGCAATTATGTGAAAACGGTCATTGACGAACCGCGTCTCTTGACATATGAATCCCATGTCCAGCACGTCTTGGCATTGTCTTCAATCCTTTTGTTAAAGCCAGCCCGCACCAACAGTGACCTTCACAAGTTTATAGGACGTGAAATATGCGAAGACCTTATTGAATATTTGCTGGGAGAATATGGTATTCAGTCGTGCGAATTTGACCAATATACTCGGCTTGCTGCTGAACAAATCGTGAAGGTATATAATCAAGAGAGTAAAAAAATGGCTGAGCTTAATTATCCGTTATTATATAGACTTGCATCAAGAAGAAGACTACAGACTTTCAGGATTCTCAAAAATTGATGGCTCTTATGGTTGCCAGCGATGATGTCCATAACAGAGTACTATTTTGCTTTCGAAATCTGTAAGGGCGAATTGTGAAGAACGCAGGTCATAGTGTTTATTATATGACAATTAACATCTGTTCGTAGTCTTGAACAATTACCTTTGGAACCAATCAGTCAGAAAGTTGATGAATCGGAGTTGATTACTAGATATGTCACTGCAGCTATTAATCCGCTGTTGGAAAACCTCATGAAGCACGTCATGTTTCGTTGGTATGAAAAGAACAATTTTAGTCAAATGCAAGCTAATTTTTTTTTTGCAATTTCGCGTACTTTAGGACTTCTGTTGATAATGACGAGTGCAAATCCAGTGAGATGTCATTGTTACTGGCCAGACCTGATTCTATGGTCAGCATGATAATAGGCACGGAGATCGGGCAGACTGTAGGTTTTGGAGAAGTAAAACCAGCACTCCAGGCGCTGAATCACAAGCTGGTTGGAAAAGACTTGGTACGATTAGCGCTTTTAGCAAAAAACGCAATTGATACGTATCGTAGCAAATTTGTTCTGTCGTTTCTTGTCGTTGGTAAATATCTCTGTTTTTATTTTGAATACAAAAAAGACATATTAACACTCTTTCTTTAATCACCCCTATGTTAAATAAGGACATCACGCGACGTTCTATTTGACTGATGGTACAAGAAATGGTCTATACCCAATGGTCGAAATTGCCCATATTCAATTGCCAATGTCTTTAAAAGAACTTCCACTTTTTATCGCACAAGCCGACCAATTGACATTAATTTCCTCAGCCTTCTGGAGCTTGTGCGTCGACCAGAAAACGAATCAGCAATCATCACTCATGCCAACACTTTCCGACAATGAAATAGCATTAATTATGGATACCCACGCCAACCGCAAAAGAAAAGCAAGTAGCAGCCATTACACCCATTAATATTATTAAAAAATCTAGTAGAGTATACCTCAGATGAATCTTTTTTCATTTCACGATATCTGTTTTAAAAAAAACTGCGTTAGATGAGGCTGACAAATTGAGGAATCTTTTTTTTTGGCTAGTACTTTGGATAGCCTTTTTTTTTATTTGGATAGCCTTTTTTTTTTTGGCTGGCAATCTGGATAGCCTTTTTTTTTTATTTGGATAGCCTTTTTTTATTTGGCAGTTTTCTGAGAAATTTAAATTGCGGGTCAAGCATTTCTTTTCTTTTTCTTATTTTCTTTCTCTTTCAATCTAGAACTACAATGAGTACATACTTTTTTTACGAAAATGGACAAGGCAAGATCTACGATGAACAAGGCAATGATGCCATGGAATGGTCTGAAGAAGTTGATCCTTTTCATTTGTAAACCCTCACCACATTACGTGAATACCAACAGGCACAGCCATCCGAGCAAGAGCAAATGAGAGGCGAACTTGACGAGAATATGAACGAAGTATATTTAAGGGTGAATGAAGAAGATAATAACGTAACGAAGAAAAGTTATAAAGTATATTCTCCTGTCCAGAAGGTGCTTTTTCTGTACTATTTACAAGTGAAGTTGTTTAAAGCTGCGAAAGCTGCCAGATTTTCTGGTGTATCCGAACGTACTGGTCAACAGTGGGCTAAAAGAATAAGAGATGAACCTGAATGGAATATATTTGAAAAGCAAACAAATAAGGATAAGCGAAAGACAGGACAGCTGCAAGAAGAGCATAAGGAGTTTATTATCGATCTATTCGATAAAAACCCTCAAACACGTGTGAAGGATGTTGTTGTGAGTCTGGAGCGTTCGTTTGCGAATTTCAGCTTGAAAGAAACTAGTGTTCGTAACTTCATGACAAATGAATGCAATCTGTCATTCAAAAGAGCAACATTACAAACAAAAGAAAGAAACTCTGGAAAAACTCTTCAAAAACGATTCGAGTGGGTAGAGCAATGGACAACAACTGACATGGATTTCCTCTCCAACTGCGTTTTCGTAGATGAAAGTGGCTTTGATATAAACATGCGTCCACCTTCAGCCTGGTCTAAAGCTGGTACACCAGCAATTGTCGAAACAAAGTCGACTAAAGGGGATTCTCATTCGATATTAGGTGCCATAAGTTCAATTGGGGTTGTTGATATTGAGCTTCGAGTAACAGAAAAGCCTAAGCAACGTAAAGTTGATGGTGTAGGACGAAAAAGAAAGCAGACATCAAACCAGAAAAGACGAGAGGGAACTAAAACTGGTCATTACTTGAAATTCATTGGAAAAACTCTTGATGAAATGGATAAAAATCCTTGTATGAGTAATTTTTATATTGTCATAGACAATGCGCCCATTCATGCGAGTAAAACTATTGATGAATTAATCGCTTCAAGAGGATATAGATGCATACATCTTCCTCCTTATTCTGCCGAGTTAAATCCAATTGAACAATTTTGGTCTGTTGTAAAAAACAAAGTCAAGAGAGGCGTTTTTACTGATGAAGAAGATCTCAAAACAAGAATTGCGGATGCATGCAATGATGTTCCTATTAAATATTTAAAAGCTTTCATACAGCACTCTTGTAATCAGTTTGACAAGTGCAAAAATAAAGAACCCCTCTAATTACAAGTCTCATACTTCGTCCAGCCATTACCGCAATTTAATTTCTCAGAAAACTGCAAATTAATTTCACGAAAAAACGCAATTTGATTTTCCAGAAAACCGCAAATTGAGTTGTGAAAAGGCCGCACTTTGAATTTTTTTTTTCCGCAATTTAATTTTCACAAACCCGCAATTTAATGTTGCGGTCACTGTACTTTTGTAATTCACTGTTTAAATATTTCTAAAAGAGAGTATATATGAGAAATCGGATGAGAAGTTAATGATACAAGCTATATATTTTCGTCAAGCTACTACTTCGATAATTACCGAATATTGTAGTACCAGCCTTTTTCAGTAATAAAATAAAGCATTTTAGAATTTATTTTATATACTAATATATTAATATGAGATTTTGATAGGCCTCATTATCTGCACGCACAAAGATATAAGCCAAAGAGTATAAGTTATTAACTATAGAGTATAATGTCAAAGTCATTGGAGTTCCATTTTTGGTTAATTAATTTTGACTTTTATATGATTGTGTACTTGTTTTAGACGGGAAGCATACTTACTTAGGAAGATAGCTTCGCCTTTTTTTATAATAAAGCTGTTACTCAACGCATGTCCATCGCAAAGGCATTGCTGTTTATTTATATAGAATTCATAACTTCACTACGGATATGAAAGTTGTGCGCTTAGATTGCTTCTATAGAGAGAGCTCATTAGCTTCAAATATTGTTTATAAAGAATGAGCAAACTTATAGTTTTGCGGTTTTCTCAAGAATACACTGACCTTCACTCTCGATCTTCCTAAGCCACTCTTTATCGCACCCCCTACCCCACTCCCCCCTTCTCACATACCTCACCTACACACACACACACACACACATAAACCTCGACTACACATATTTTAACTACATATACATCTCTTATAATACTTTTTAAACCTATATATATATAAATAATATGCTTGTAATTAAATCAAATACATATATAAATCATTATAGCTTCTATTTGTTGTGTCTATTTAAATATAGTAAAATAAATAGGGTAGGTGGAGACCGAGTCGAATTGATTAAAGTGAAAGGCTGAAGAAGAATGAGAGTGAATTGTAACAGCGATTTTATTTTAAAAATATTGAGAAGGTTTTGATAGTAGAGTATTTGTATTGTGTAAAGAGTGCGGAATAGTGAGATAGACGGAGGCAGTGTGTAAGAATTTTTTTTTATATATAAGACAAGTTTGGGAATTAGGGTGTGTAGCAATTTTATTATTATTATAGACTTGAGGATTATTGTGTGCGCCTATAAAGAGAGATTACTATGGTAGGACTTTGTGATGGGTGATTTCTGTTTGGTCTAGAACCAGTTATTTAAAGATATAGTAAAAGTCGGAAGCTTTGGAGAATATGTATGATAGGCTGGGGTCATTGTCACTGAAGACAGTCTTGGAAGCATAAGCATACAAGTGTTATGTGCGTGCAAGAGTTTGAAGGTAGTTCTGAGAACAGTGGTATATAGCACTTCAAATATAAAAGAATATAGTGTATAGCTTTTGAGTTTTGAAGTTTTATTATATGGCTATTATTTCAATTTTTATTTTTCAGTGATAGTAGAATAAAAGGATATTATGGTTGTTGATGTCAATTTTGATAGCGTTGTGAAGCTGGTGTTGCTAGGCGTAATAGATTTTTTTTTTATTTATTGGTGTCGGTTTTTAAAGCGTTGAGCAGTTTATAGGGACACGAAGGTATGACCGAGGGCTTATTTTTTGCTCGACTTGTATATACCATGGACAGCCGTCTAAAAAATAAAATAAAGAATATTTTGGTTTTTTTTTAAAAAGAGTGCGCTTCCTTTTTGTATTGCGTCGCTTTTGGTCCACTTTGAGTTGCAATACAATATGAATGTCGATCCCCAACAGGAATGAAGATCCTCAGCTGGGATGGCGGAATGTTGGGAATGTCGAAAGAAGATTCAAGCCATCGTTAAAAAAATATATTTTTTTGTTTTGGTTGTGGTACAGCAAAGGTTATTTTAATACACACTTCTCTCTGAATAGTTTTGAGTGAATACTAAATGGTATTTCAACCTCCATATGGATAACAGTGTCCCTGTCGATGGGCTCTGCTATGGTTCTTTTACGATCGGGTACACAAAGGCTGTCTGCACCACAAATTGATAATATCAGTTTACAAAAAAAAGACTTTTGTTTGTAGGAAGTCGTAGGCTCTAATTTACCAATGAGCCTCTACACAGTCTACAAGAAGACATAAAAAGCAAACCACCTTATACTCTATATTTTATAATGGTACAGCCAAGATATCGGTGGACAAGCTGGTTTGTGCGTCTATATGTGAAGAAAGACTGGGATGTATACACTGCACATATACACCTTGGAGACAGGTATTTAACCCCCAAAAAAAAAAGAAAAAATGCCCTTATTAATTTAAATTTTCCCATTTTTTTTTTCTTTTTTACTTCTTTACACCAATTTACTATCATAATTTTAATTAATAAATCTGAAACAAAGACTTCAAGTATGCTATTTAATGGAACACATAAAAAGTATCCTATGTATTTTTCTTTTCTCTTAAAGGGCAATATAAAATATCATGACATATATTACACAGCCGTCCATTTCAAGAGTGTCTGCCAAAGTCATTGCCTTTTTTTTTTGGAAAAAAGATTGTGGCTTTATTTGTACTCCACTCTTTGCTTCCAGCGTATGCTTGTAATGTCAGAATATAGGACGGCTTTCTTCATATAAACGTTTATACAAGCTGATATTCTGTTATGTAGAGCATATATAGATATATAGCTATTCTATAATGTCTCTTATGCTAAATAATATTCTCTTTTCTTTAAAAAAAATATCTCTAACTTTTGAACACTCCAAATTGATGCCTTTTGGAGTGTCTGGTTTATGTATTCAACTAAAAAAAAATTGTACTTTTAGAAACAACTCGTATTTTTGCTATTGGGCATTTAAAGAGCTTATTGAAGTGGTGCAAGTTTCCCGAATTTCAGGGTTCTATGCTTTTTGAGAGTGAAAAAATCGGATATTTTGATCAAAATTCGAGTAATTGTAATATAATAAACCTCGAAGAGGTGGATCACAATGTGTCTCACCAGGTTACTTAAAGCCAAAAAAAAAACATTGCTTATTTGATTCGATTTTTAATTTTCTATAATTGAAAAGCTATGATTACCATTGGTGTGCATTTGCATATGCTTGTAGAAATCTTAAAAAATATCATTTCCAGTACACTCATATTTAATCGACCATAGAAAAGGTTCATTTATACAAAGGCTCCGTGCTTCAAACTAAAATAGTCTCAAGCGAACCAAAGCTAGACTATGAACCTCAAAGTAATAAGTGGAATCATACTATACAGTACTGTAGCGCATTATATTGTATTACAAAACAAAAGTTATAAATCAAAGCCTTTAATCCAACAGAGTATTATTTCTAGGTTATTCGTGCATCCAGTTGAGTTTGGTATACAAGCGCAAAATATCAAAAGCACTAGATCCTATAAATCGATAATTAGTAATCGATAGCGTCTTGCTCCCAACCAAACAAAACCTATACGTTCAGTAGCAGTAGATTGTCTCTTTGCTTTCATATTGTGCCGTCAGTCAGTCTGAGCAATAACAGAAAAAAATAGTAAATAAGCAGAGCCTTTAAAAGGTGATTTATATATATGTAATAGCCATTTTACTAGCTTGATCTATCTGTGACCAGGCTAGCACAATTGCAAGCACCACTACTTTTTCATGGTGTATAATGTAACTTATATAAATAATTATAATTATCGATAGAATGGTGTATATTTGAACACATATAAATGTAAAGTGTTTCAGGCAGTTGGGTTATGCTGTATTAATTTCTCAGTTGGATTATGATTGGTTTATAAAGTAGTACAAACCAAGGTCGATTGACAAACACTAGGCTAGACCCTGTTCTTCTTTTTACTTTTATTTTACTCTAAGAACGATGCTTTAACTTGAGGTACCAACGACTTTCAATAGTCAGGCTGTCAATCCCTTCATACTGAAGCACTGAAAGTACTTTTATTTCAAGAAAGTATTCCTACACTTTGTGTTTATTAACTCAAGACACTGGTGAAAAAGCTAGAAGAAAAATGGAAGTCTTTCACACGAAAGAAAAGAAAAGATATAAGCAGCAATTTTTTTCGGGGGTGCTTCTTAAACTAATAAAGTCACAGCATGTGAAACAAACAAACAAGAAAACAAACAAATAAATATACACAAGACTTTAATTAAAGCTTTATAATCAACACAACTTTACACTTCTTTATTGTAGTTTAACGTCTAGCCGATTAATACTTTGTATATCAGTAGTACAGCTAAAATGAACACAGAGGCATATATAGTGTCTCGACAAGTGGCTGTTCAAAAGCATAAGCCTTGTTAACAGAATCACAACAGAAAGTAGAATAAAAAAGGGGATGGGGGTCCATAGCAACTGAATAATTTGACATGCATATAGTCCACCAATCGGAAGACATCATTTAAATGTTTTCATGCTAAAGTAAAGTCTGGACCACTATTGCTACTATGCTCCTCTAAGCCCCATGACACATGTGATGCTGCACGGACAGCACGGACCTTATGTGACATAAAAAGAACTAAAACAAAAAAAGAGGCAAAAGAAAAAAACAAAAAGTAAAACAAGTGCCTGCACAGCACGTCCTTCAGAATATAAGTGATACTTCTTTAAAACCCAAAACCCATATTTTAAGCATAGATATTAAATAAAGAAGTAAAATAGTAATAATATATACATGCTGTCAAGGCTAAAAGATAAAAGAAAACCGAAAAAGGAATAAGAAAAAAACCGAATTTTATAATATATTATCAAACTATCATAATAAAAATAATAAAAAAGAACAGCAACTCATGATTGAGACGTCATGAGTTTTATAAAAAAAAAACACCTATCCAAACAGAACGCGTCAAAACAACTCTCTTCCACATACCATTAATACTTTATACACTTCTTTACTGCTCTCTCACAAACTGCTTTAATCAACATAGACGTTAAAGACGAATCATGACCAATACAAATCCATTTTGCTAGTCAAATCTCAGGCTTTTATCATATGTAAAACAGTCAGTAGCAAGATATAAGACAACATGTCAAAGCCAGTACACAGCAAAAATGAAATACTGAGGTCCAACACTGGTTTGACCATCAATCCATCCAAAGCCTATTCACGCTCAGAAACAAGATATAAACTGACAGGACTTACTATATTTCAAGGAGTATATGATATTTATCAAAGACACACATTGTGAAGATTATATTTGTCTAGTCTTTTGACAAACAAGGTCAACGATAAAAAATAAGATCTCCATCCAGGCCTACAGGTATATAAAGGCTCGTTGATTAATCATTCACTGTCTTTGATATTTCTTTAGGGACTTTTCAGGCAAAGTCAAGCAATCAAGAACAGGTTTCCATCCAGGGCCACAGGTACACCAAGACTCGAGGAGCATATGCTCATTGTCTTTTGTATGCTTCTAGTGCCTTCCGTCCAGGTCAAGCATCAGGGATCCGATCAGAGTCCACGGTTATCAGGTATATCAAAACTCGATGGGCATTTACTCACTTGTTTTTGTATATTTGTAGTATCCATTCCATCCAGGTCAAGCTTCAAGGTTCACGTCAAGGTCCACGGTTTTCAGATCGAGGTCCACGGTTTCAGGTATATCAAAACTAGATGAGTAGTTACTCACTTGTTTTTGTATATTTGTAGTATCCATTCCGTCCAGGTCAAGCATCAGGGATCCGATCAGAGTCCACGGTTATCAGGTATATCAAAACTCGATGGGCATTTACTCACTTGTTTTTGTATATTTCTAGTATCCATTCCATCCAGGTCAAGCTTCAAGGTCCAGGTCAAGGTCCACGGTTTTCAGGTATATCAAAACTCGATGAGCAGTTACTCACTTGTTTTTTTATATTTCTAGTATCCATTCCATCCAGGTCAAGCTTCAAGGTTCAGGTCAAGGTCCACGGTTTTCAGGTATATCAAAACTCGATGAGCAGTTACTCACTTGTTTTTGTATATTTCTAGTATCCATTCCATCCAGGTCAAGCTTCAAGGTTCAGGTCAAGGTCAACGGTTTTCAGATCAAGGTCCACGGTTTCAGGTATATCAAAACTCGATGGGCATTTACTCACTTGTTTTTGTATATTTCTAGTATCCATTCCATCCAGGTCAAGCTTCAAGGTCCAGGTCAAGGTCCACGGTTTTCAGGTATATCAAAACTCGATGAGCAGTTACTCACTTGTTTTTGTATATTTCTAGTATCCATTCCATCCAGGTCAAGCTTCAAGGTCCAGGTCAAGGTCCACGGTTTTCAGGTATATCAAAACTCGATGAGCAGTTACTCACTTGTTTTTGTATATTTCTAGTATCCATTCCATCCAGGTCAAGCTTCAAGGTTCAGGTCAAGGTCCACGGTTTTCAGATCAAGGTCCACGGTTTCAGGTATATCAAAACTCGATGAGCAGTTACTCACTTGTTTTTGTATATTTCTAGTATCCATTCCATCCAGGTCAAGCTTCAAGGTTCAGGTCAAGGTCAACGGTTTTCAGATCAAGGTCCACGGTTTCAGGTATATCAAAACTCGATGAGCAATTACTCACTTGTTTTTGTATATTTTTAGTATCCATTCCGTCCAGGTCAAGCTTCAAGGTTCAGGTCAAGGTCCACGGTTTTCAGATCAAGGTCCACGGTTTCAGGTATATCAAAACTCGATGAGCAATTACTCACTTGTTTTTGTATATTTGTAGTATCTATTCCATCCAGGGCAAGCTTCAAGGTTCAGGTCAAGGTCAGCGGGTTCAGGTCGAGGTCCACGGTTTCAGGTATATCAAAACTCGATGAGCAGTTACTCACTTGTTTTTGTATATTTCTAGTATCCATTCCATCCAGGTCAAGCTTCAAGGTCCAGGTCAAGGTCCACGGTTTCAGGTATATCAAAACTCGATGAGCAATTACTCACTTGTTTTTGTATATTTGTAGTATCTATTCCATCCAGGTCAAGCTTCAAGGTTCACGTCAAGGTCCACGGTTTTCAGATCGAGGTCCACGGTTTCAGGTATATCAAAACTAGATGAGTAGTTACTCACTTGTTTTTGTATATTTGTAGTATCCATTCCGTCCAGGTCAAGCATCAGGGATCCGATCAGAGTCCACGGTTATCAGGTATATCAAAACTCGATGGGCAGTTACTCACTTGTTTTTGTATATTTCTAGTATCCATTCCATCCAGGTCAAGCTTCAAGGTTCAGGTCAAGGTCAACGGTTTTCAGATCAAGGTCCACGGTTTCAGGTATATCAAAACTCGATGGGCATTTACTCACTTGTTTTTGTATATTTTTAGTATCCATTCCATCCAGGTCAAGCTTCAAGGTTCAAGTCAAGGTCCACCGTTTCAGGTATATCAAAACTCGATGGGCATTTACTCACTTGTTTTTATATATTTGTAGTATCTATTCCATCCAGGGCAAGCTTCAAGGTTCAGGTCAAGGTCCACGGTTTTCAGATCGAGGTCCACGGTTTCAGGTATATCAAAACTCGATGAGCAGTTACTCACTTGTTTTTGTATATTTGTAGTATCCAATCCATCCAGGAAAAGCATCAATGTTCCGATCTACCAGCTATGGTTATAGGTATAACAGAACGTTATGCGCATTTACTCACTAGCTTTTATCTATTACTAGTGTTCAGCCATCCAGGTCAAGTGTCAAGGACCCGATTTCCCGGCAATGGGTATAGGTATAACAAATCGTTGTGGGAATATACTCACTAGTTATAATATATTTATAGTGTTCAGCCATCGATGTCAGGCGTCAAGGTTGCGATCTTCCAGCCAAGGTTATAGGTATAACAAAACATTATGGAAATATACTCACTGGTCTTAATATGTTTTTAGTGTTCACTCATCCAGGTCAATCAACAGGATTCTGATCTCCCGTCCATGGTTATAGGTATAACAAATCGTTGTGGGAATATACTCACTAGTTTTAATATATTTATAATGTTTAGCCATCGATGTTAGGCGTCAAGGTTCCGATCTTCCAGCTATGGTTCTAGGTATATCAAAACAATATGGAAATATACTTACTGGTTTTAATATGTTTTTAGTGTTCCGTCATCCAGGTCAATCAACAGGATTCTGATCTCCCGTCCATAGTTATAGGTATAAAAAAACGTTATGGGAATATACTCACTAGTTTTAATATATTTCTAGTGTTTAGCTATCCATGTCAAGCGTCCAGGTTCCGATCTCCCAACCATGTTTACAGGTATAACAAAACGTTATGCGCATTTACTCGCATGCTTTTATCTATTACTAGTGTTCAGCCATCTAGGTCAAGTGTCAAGGTTCCGATTGCCCGCCCATGGTTATAGGTATAAAAAACATTATAGGCATATATTGACTAGTTTTTATATTTATTTGTGAACTCCAGCCATCCGTGTCAAGCGTCAAGGACCCGATCGCCCGTCCATGGTTATAGGTATAAAAACATTATGAGCGTACACTCATTAGTTTTTATATTTATTTAAGTCTCCAGCCATCCGTGTCAAGCATCAAGAACCCGATCCCCCGTCCATGGTTATAGGTATAAAAACATTATGGGTAAATACTTACTAGCTTTTATCTATTTCTAGTCTCCAGTCATCAATGTGAAGCGGCAAGGACCCGATCGACCGTCAATGGTTATAGGTAAAAAAAAACCATTAGGGACATATACACACTAGCTTTTATCTATCTCTAGTCTCCAGTTATCCAGGACAAGCATCACGGTTTCGATCTCCCAGCTATGGTTATAGGTATAACAATACATTATGCGCATTTACTCACTAGCTTTATTATAGTTCAAGTCTCCAGCCATCCAGGACAAGCATCAAGGTTCCGATCTACCAGCTATGGTTATAGGTATAACAGAACGTTATGCGCATTTACTCACTAGCTTTTATCTATTACTAGTGTTCAGCCATCCAGGTCAAGTGTCAAGGACCCGATCGCCCGGCCATGGGTATAGGTATAACAAAACGTTGTGGGAATATACTCACTAGTTATAATATATTTATAGTGTTCAGCCATCGATATCAGGCGTCAAGGTTGCGATCTTCCAGCCAAGGTTATAGGTATAACAAAACATTATGGAAATATACTCACTGGTCTTAATATGTTTTTAGTGTTCAGTCATCCAGGTCAATCAACAGGATTCTGATCTCCCGTCCATGGTTATAGGTATAACAAAACGTTATGGCAATATACTCATTATTTTAAATATATTTCTAGTGTTCCGCCAATCATGTCAAGCGTCCAGGTTCCCATCTCCCTGCCATGGTTATAGATGTAAAAAACATTAGGGACATATACTCACTATCGTTAATATATGTCTAGTGTTCAGTCATCCAGGTCAAGCATCTAGGTTCTGATCGCCAATCCATGGTTAAAGGTATAAAACAACATTATGGGCGTATACTCACTAGTTTTAATCTAGTTCTAGTCTCCAGCCATCCAGGTCAAGCATCAAGGTTCTACTCGCCCGTCAATGGTGACAGGTATAACAAAATGTTATGGGCATATATTCACTAGTTTTAATATATCTCTAGTGTTGGGCCATCCAGGTCGAGCATCAAGGTTCCGATCGCCCGTCCATGGTTATAGGTATAAAAAGCATTATCGGCCTATACTCACTAGCTTTAATATTTTTCTAGTGTTCAGTTATCCAGGTCAAGCATCAAGGACCCTATCGCCCGCCCATGGTTATAAGTACAAAAAGCATTATGTGCATATACTCATTTTTTTAATCTAGTTCTAGTCTCCAGCCATCCAGGTCAAGCATCAAGATTCTGATCGCCCGTGCATGGTGATAGGTATAACAAAATGGTATGGGCATATATTCACTAGATTTAATATATTTCTAGTTTTCAGCTATCCAGGTCAAGCATCATGGTTCCGATCGCCCGTCAATGGTTATAGGTATAAAAAAACATTATGGGCCTATACTCACTAGTTTTTATATTTATTTCTGGTCTTCAGCCATCCGTGGCAAGCATCAAGGACCCGATCACCCGTCCATGGTTATAGGTATAACAAATCGTTATTGTCATTTACTCACTAGTTTTGATATTTATTTCTAGCCTCCAGCCATTCAGATCAAGCGTCAAGGACCTGATCACCCCTCTATGTTTATCGGTATAAAACAACATTATGGGCATATACTCACTAGCTTTAATATATTTCTAGTATGCAGTCATCCAGGTCAAGCATCAAGGCTTCGATCGCCAGCCGATGGTTATAAGTGTAAAAAAAACGTTATTCCCATATACTCACCAGATTTAATATATTTCTAGTATTCAGCCATCCATGTCAAGCCTCAAGGTTCAGATCGCCCGTCCATGGTCATAAGTATAAAACAACATTATGGGCATATACTCACTAGCTGTAATATACTTCTTGTGTTCAGTCTTCCAGATCAAGCATCAAGGTTCTGATCTCCCCGCCATAGTTATAGGTATAAAAAAACATTATGGGCATATACTCACTAGATTTAATATATCTCCAGTCTCCAGCTATCCAAATCAAGCATCAAGATTCCGATCTCCCCGCCATGGTTATAGGTATAAAAAAACATTATGGGCATATACTCACTAGATTTAATATATCTCCAGTCTCCAGCTATCCAGGTCAAGCATCAAGATTCCGATCTCCCCGCCATGGGTATAGGTATAAAAAGCATTATGGGCATATACTCATTATTTTAATCTAGTTCTAGTCTCCGGCCATCCAGGTCGAGCTTCAAGGTGCTGATCTCCCGTTATATGGTTATAGATATAACAAAAATCGATGAGCAATCACACTCGGCTTTATTTATTTCTAGTGTTGAATCCACCAAGATCATGCTTCACGGATCCGGATTCAGTCCGTGGCTATAGGTATACAAAAACTCGATGAGCAATTACTCATTGGATTTTATATATTTCTAGTGTCTACTCATCCACGGCAATTATCGGGATCCGATTTTCATGAATTGTTATAGCTAACCAAGTTTCCTTTAAACCTTTACTTAAAACAAACTGTACTCTTTATTTATACTTTCTTTTGATGGCAAAGAACGATGATCAAATATACATCCATTATGGAGGGTATACAAGTCGTTCTTGGCCATTACTAGCCTAGAAGTATATATGACTATTGTTTTTACTCTCCAGGCCAAACAGCAAGGATCAAAACTCAAATTTGGGCTACAGGTAAACAAGGCTTCTTGAGCTTTTACTTACTGTCATTTATATATTTCTAGTGTTTTTTTTTTCCTTAAAGTTCAAATATCAAAGATCTGATTTCAAATCAAGGTTACGGGTACACACTTTTCTCTCTGTCTTTACATGCTTTCTTTCGTATTGGCCTAGTGTGTTTACGATCCGGCTACACAATGAAAAATTTGTTTTCCTTCCAGTGCGACAGGTATATACATCTAGTTCGGCCTTTAGTTACTGTTGGCTTTATTTCTATACTGGCTTCACAGTCCAAGCCAGCCATCATGGATCCTATATCCGTCCAGCGTTACAGGTATACACTTCTCTTTGGGATTTTACTTACTGTCGGTTTTAATTTTCTACTGCCCTTAAAGTCAAGGCCAACGACCAATCATCTGGTATCCGCCGAGAATTCCAGATATAAAAATGTTATTGGGCCGTTACTTATAATTGTTTTTGTTTCTCTAGTGTCCTTGCAGTCAAGGGTAACGAGCAAGAACCCGGTCTCCATATTGGGATATAGTGTTACACATATCTTTGATTTTTGACTTGCTGCAAACTGTATTTTTTCTCGTGACTTTACAGTCAAATTCAACACTCAAGGA